>NW_007259087.1:51797-71834 GCF_000164805.1 Carlito syrichta | reverse complement strand
CTCCCCGAGTGGAAAGACCTGACATGCGCTGTTTCCACGCACTGAGTTAACGCCCCTCACTGGGGACGCGGGGCCCCAGTCTTGCTCTCCTGGGCATCAGCCACTGCGAGTGGGACCCAGGCTTCGGCCTTGACCTCTGCGGACTCCTTCCTGGGCCTCTGGGTCCCAAACGATCCCGCCTCCCCAGCCTGAGTCCGCCCTCTCCTCCCGGAAGGATTTTAGGAGTGTGGGAGTGAGTGATTCTCCACTCACCCCAGATCCTATGAGAGTTTTTAAAAATAAGTGACACCCCGTCCTTAGAAGCAGGGAACTCATTGAGGACGACCCAGTGTCAATGGCCGCAGATGCGCTGCGTGTGTCCCCAAGGGTCTCCGCAAGACCCTTCCCTTTCCGTGCCAGGAACACTGATATTCTCAGGTTGCCTTTGCAAGACGCTCTCATTTTTTCTCACCGGCCCTTTGGGAAAACAATGTTAACCTAAACAACGCCAGTTTACACTGGGAATATACATTTAACGAGATCAAAGAGGATTGGAGCCGCCCATTTATTTTTGGCTTGGGTTAAGGCCAGAAAAAGAGCTCTCTGGTTTGCCCTTCCTCTAGCTGCGTTCATATTTTTTCAAGTGGGGGCAAGTGAACTTGATCACGGTGGATTCTAGGCTTCCTTCTGTTCTTATAGGTGTGTAACTTTGTTCTTGTTCTCTAACAAAACCATCAGTATTTTAAATTTTACGATAATATAACCATAAAGTATTTGTTGCTGTTGGTCTAAGTCGGGGATTTTAGCCAATTATCAAAGGTCTAGATTTCTGTTATGCTTGTAAAGTGTTTTTAAATATTAGCTTATGAATGCAGAAGATAATTTATTTGCATAAAGAATAATAAGCATGTCCACCTTATTAGTTCTCAAGAGGACTTAGTGTTGCTTTAAGTCCATTTCATCACAAAATACATGAACACAGGGAAAATGAGGGGACCCAGAGCCTCTTGATCAATGTTTGTAACTTATCTCCATTTCTCCTTCCTTCCACCCACAGGGATTACAAAGAAAAGAATTGCTTTTTATGGGAACTTCTTTGACTATATATATCTGTCATATTATTGCTTATACTAGAAGCATTTTCAATAAAAGTTTAATAATGAGTTATTCCCTCTCGGTAAAGAAATTAGGGGATTAGTGGAGGTGACCTACCATGGCATCATCCAAAACAGGAAAACATTGTTTTCACAGTGGAAACCTCTGTAGTCATTAGTTTTCTTTGACATTTCCTGGAATTCTTGATTGTCTTGGCTCTCTGATACCCAAACACAGATTACCATGTGACATAATGCGAAGCAAATAAATAATGTTTGCGAGACTTAATTTGCCTTTGACAATGTGTATTTGTACAGGTTTGCAAGGGTGTATCCAGAGTATGCTAACTAAAATTACTGAGCTGACATCTACATTATTGATGATTTGAGATAAGATTGTATTAACTTTTCCCATTATTGTGTCAATGTAGGCCATCTTATAAAAGTGTGGCATATTATCCTTTGAGAATTAAATTTGTTTAAAGCAAAAGTGAAAATAATTTTTTAAAAATTCATTCAATAAGCATTTTATTGAGTGTCTCCAGTTTTGTCCGGGCCAGTAAAAATAAAATGGAGTCAAATTTTTCTTTTCTTTTTTTGACAGTAACTGAATAGAGATGGCTAAAAATGGGGATGGCTCCAGAAAGACAAAATGTGAGATAAAAGTTTATTACTCCCACAATCAAATCGGCCTTGGCTGCTGGCTAGTCAGGGTTTAATGATGCTTGTTCTCTTGCTTCCATCAGTTTTATCACAACTGAAATGTTTGCACAATGTCTGTTTGCTGAGGGGCCAGCAGCTGTCTGTCCCTTTCAAAGTGATTACCATCAGATCTGATCAATTAGCCTTACTCCACAGAAAGGGACCCACTTCCCTGGAATGCTTTCATGTAATAGATGAATGTTTAACAGTGGCTGTTTAGAATCAGTGTTGTCTAAGGCAAAGGTGTGAGTGCTTCTGGTGGCAGAACTCTCAAAGCAAATAGAATGTAGTAGTTCAGGGAGAAGGAGTTTGGGGGGCCAGTGAGGTGAGGCTTTTGCCCTTTGCACTACCCGGGAGCCTGCCCCTGTGGTGAAAAGTCTTGCCTATGGAAGTATAGATGCGGCAGAGTTCTGCCTGGTAAAGAAAGGTTTCTTTCTTTATGTTTGATCCACAAGTTTTCAGTACAAAAGGATAATGTTCCCAGGATGTTTATTGAACTCCTTGCTATGTACAAAGCACTGTGGGGATATTCAATATAGTGGAAGACCCAAACTCTTCCTTCTATGAATATTATTAGGTGTTTGGGAGACTGAGCTATGTATGGAACTCCAAAACAAGGCAGTATGTGGGAAGTGTCATGTGAGTGATATAAAGACCTGTGGAAATTCAGAGCCAGAAGGCTTTTAGATGGCGCCATCAAGGACGTTTTGTGGAAAGGTGGTGTTTGAGCTGGACACTTAGGATGGACAGAATTTCACTGAGGGGAGTACACAGGGAGAGGGCACTGCAGGAAAGGAAAAAGCCCAAGGGACCAAGGAGCAGCCCCCATGGCCTAGGCAGGTGCCTTTCTGAACGTCTCCCTACCTAGCATACAATTCAGTAGTCATTCTGGATGCAGTAGAAGATGGAGACTGAAGGTAAAGTGAAAATATGGTTTGGGGTCTTCGATGTCATCATGGATTGCCTTGAAGCACTGGTGAAGAAGCTTGGACTTTATCTTGTAGGCAGTGAAAGGCCATTTAAGTTTTTTTAGACAGGGAGTGCAAGAGTCAAAGCAAATTAAATAACAAAAATTAAAATTAGGGTTAGCAGGATTCAGAGACCTCAAGCTGGCCAGCTGTGGACTAAATCCAGCCTATAGATGTGTCTTGTTTGACCTGCAGAGAAGTTTCAAAAATGTTTAATACGTTGCCAACATTTTTTTTTAAGTCAAAACCTCACTCTGTCGCCCAAGCTGGAGTACAGTGGTATAATCATGACACCACAGCCTTGACCTCCTGGGCTCAGGCGATCCTCCTGCCTCAGCCTCCCAAGTAACTGGGACTACAGATATGTACCCGCATGCCTGGCTAATTTTTGAATTTTTTTTGTAGAGATGAGGTTTCGCTATATTGCCCAGGCTGGTCTTGAACTCCTGGGCTCTAGAGATCCTCCCACCTCAGCTTCCCAAAATGCTGGAATTATAGGCATGAGCCACTGTGCCTGGCTACATTGCCAACATTTAAAAACGAGAAGCTTAAATATAAAATTTCAAGTTTCCATCATCTCTTTAAATATTAGATGTTCTAGCAACACTGGGCCTTTTTTCCCCACATGGTCACTGAGCTGGAGCTCACGTTTAAAGCAGATTGTGCTCCCCACTGTAGCTCTTCCCTTTGTTCTCATTTCTTTTACCTCCTGACCCCTGTAGGCAGTTTATTTTTATTTTTTATTTTTATGGCTACGTAACGGTGCATATTTATGGAGGACATGTGAATTTTCGATACATGGGCATTTAATCTGCAGCCAGTGCTAGAGTCTGTTATTTTGTCTCCACCGTTAACTTGTGTCCTTGCACAAGTCACAGGGTCTCAGTTCCCTTACTGTTAAAATTAGGGTTGGACTAGAAGATCTCCAGCCTCTCTTATGCTACATGGTTGAATAAAACTGGGCCAAACCAGCAAGGTTTTAGAAGGAATGGATAGGCGAGGAAGAATGTGGGAAATACTGTGAAGGAGTGTTCTTGTTTTTGGTTCTTTAAGTTTATGCATGTTGCTAAATATCTAAATGGACCAGGACATTGTCAGAAAGAGTTATTCTGCGTAGGGTGCGATGAAACTTCAGAATTTTTATGCCCTTTATTTGAACTTTTGATTCTTCAATGACTTGGATTTTTAAAGTCAACATATTTAAAGGAAAATTGATACAACTTGGCAGGGAATCGGCAAAACGAAGAGACTGACATTTGTTATGCATTTACTATGTGACACTTTACAGTTATTATCTCATTTGAGCCCCCATCAACCTCGTAAGGTACATATTATCCTCACTGTTCATGTAAGGAAACTTGTGTTAAATAACTTGCCCCAAGATCTTACACTTAGAGGGTTTAACTGCAAAACTATTTTTATTCCATGCCTGAAGGCCATTGCTAGAAACTAAGACTTGAAAACAATAAAATGAATATGGCTTCTCTTGCTATACTTGAGAAAAATCATGCTGAGTTTTATATTGCCCTTTTATTAATTTGGCTTTGCTACCATCTATTTCTTTTCTGCTGGTAACTGCGTATGACTGTCTCTTAAAGAAAGAAAAAGGAAAAACTTTCAAATAATCACAGGGTGGGGATCCTTCCTAAGAAAAATCCTTCTTTCTATTTTGTTTATACTTACTGACTTTTTTCCCCTTCCTTGTGTATCCAGTGTGGCATTTTTTCTTTACCAGATTTTCTAGGACATGTATACATAATGTAGCAAGAGGAAGGAAGGAAGGAAGGGAGGAGGAGAAGGGGGAGGAGAGAGAGGGAGAAAAGCTGGGATAGATTCCCCTAAAATAACTGTATCAAAGCTTTTGCAAATAAATAAGCCTCCTGGTTGTTAGAGGAACTGAACTTTAATTATCTTGTGAATTTGGCAGACCAGGTATTTACAATTAAATCAACCTGATACTCTCCTTATGGCTTGATTCATATGCACTAGTTATAATATTCACAAATATTCCCAGGTTATGGGAAATTTTGCCAGTGTACATGTTTACATGGCCTAGTTTCTTCCAAAATCATTTTTACAAGGAATAAAAAGGAACAGAATGGACAGAGGGAGAACCTGTAGATTAAAATAGACTTAAGAGACATAGAAAAAAGAAAAAAGACACCGCTGTACTACAGCATTTAGGGGTACACACTTGGGTGATAAAGCTATGAGGAAAAGTCAAAGGGTGATTGCTACAAAATCAGGCCTGTAGTTCCTCTGGGGAAGGGAGAGCGTTGTGATTGGATGGGACAAAGAGAGGGTTTGGGTGGGGGTCCCATTTCTGTTTCTTGATGGTGGTTACAAGGGTGTTTGCCTTATGATAATTCATTGTAGTAATTTATTCATCTAAATAATTCTCTTTGTGGTTGTCTCTATTATATTCTACAATTTTAAAAAGTTTAAAAAATAGTATTAGCATTGCTATAATGATTTCAACTTGTTTGTTTTAGCCAGGTAGAGTGGGAAATTGTAGGCCATATTCATTTTGTTTGTGTATGAGAGTTACCTAAGCAATTTCTTTTAAAAATGTTGATGATAGTTCACATTGGTATTTGAGAACTTACTATAGATAGGCTGACATTTCCCAGATCTATCCTTTTTGTTCTTGTATGATGCTGCTTTAAAGCTTAGCCTCTTTACAAGAAGTGTTGGCAAGTTTCTCCATTTCTTGGCTTTTTCTATTGAGATGGAAATAATAATAACATATATATAGCTTATAGCATTGTTATAGAAATAAAATAAGATAATGCATGTAAAATAGCTAGCAAAGTGCCAGACACATAGAAAGTACTTGATAAACACTAGTCTTACAATCAACCTATATTATAGGAAATGTCATAAAAATATATACCTAATAATCAGTTATTTCTGGACTTAGTTCATTGCAAATGGAAATAAAAAAGTCTTGTCAGTTTTTTTATGTACCTTTGCTTTCTGTAATCTATAACCACTGTTTCTCTTTTTCTAGTGCCTTCCTCACTCTTTGACTCCCCTTCACTCTCCAGGAGTAATCACATCCTAGAACACTTTCTAATCGGGGTAATTTCCTAGTTGGAACACTTGATATCTTGAAGTCCTAGGGCAAGAATTCTTCCCATGTCTTTGGCCACTTTCTAGACTTCTAGGTTGGAAAGAGGGTATGTGTAGCACTGGGAACAGCAGGCCAAGGTGTTTGGTGGCAGTAGTGTGATCATATTTCATAGACCTGACTATACTTTGACCACCAGTAGGACCAGCACCCCATCCTGGGAAGATGCATTTAGTGTTAACATAGGACTCTGTGCTATTCATTTTAGCTTGGGTTGTTTTTTGTTTGTTTTTTCCTAGAGGACCAGTATTCCTCTGTTCAGCTTTGTACCTTATAACTGCCCCTCCAGCCTGCCCCATATTCCAACAGGCTTACCTTCTACATAGAGTCAAAGATCTTTACCCAGTCTGTCATCGTCCATCAGTGTCCTAATTGCGGGGTGGGGGGAGGTTGCAGATAGCACTCCACTTCCCCTCCACATACTTCTGAGGGTGTATACACCTACCCATTTGCTTCACCTTGTCACTTGCATAGCCTGAGGTCTCTTTCAGCACGGTATCTTGTCATCTTTGGCACACATCAGGGGGTGCTGACTGATCCCTAATGTAAATACAGGCTAATATATGTTTAGTCATGAGCTTTGTTCCTCACTGAAGATTGTGCTTGCCCTGACATGACTTCTTCAAAGACCCACTCTGAGCTTGGCAAGTCATACCAGGTCTTGTATCATGAATATCCTACTGCCTTTCCTGCCACCTCCTCACTGGCTTCCTATAATAAATCACCTGCTTTAGTCTGTTTTGTGCTGCTATGACAAAATACTACAGACTGGGTAATTTATAAACAATAGAAGTTTATTTGGCTCATGGTTCTGGAAGCTGGTAAGTTCAAGGTCCAGGGGCCACATCTGGTATCTGGTGAGGGCCTTCCTACTGCGTCATAACATGGCAGAAGGGGTTGCCCTCATGACTGAATCACCTCTTAAATATCCCACCTCTCAACAACATTGCACTGGGGATTAAGTTTCCAACATGTGAACTTTGGGGAACACATTCAAACCATTGCATCACCTGACCTCACCTCATCTTTGTAACTCTCAAATTGTTTCCTTCTTTAGGAACTTGAACCACTGGCCTGAGCTTTTTGTTTTGTTTTGTTTTGTTTTTTTTAAGTCAGAGTCTCACTCTGTCATCCAGGCTGGAGTATAAGGCTCACTACAGCCTCAACCTCCTGGGCTCAGGCCATCCTTCTGCTTCAGCCTCCCAAGTAGCTGCGACTATAGGCACACACCACAAAGCCCAGCTAATTTCTTTTATTTTTTTTTGTAAAGATGAAGTCTCACCATGTTGCCCAGACTGGTCTCAAACTCCTGGGCTCTAGAGATCCTCCTGCCTTGACCTCCCAAAGTATTGATGTTACAGGCATGAGGCACCATGCCTGGCCAGGCCTGACTTCTTTAGGTTGCAATAGTAGTCAGTCTCTCTTTCAGTCTTTGAACTTGACTTCTCCACAAAGGAATGCTTTGTAAATTGA
Source organism: Carlito syrichta (assembly GCF_000164805.1). Lineage (NCBI taxonomy): Eukaryota > Metazoa > Chordata > Mammalia > Primates > Tarsiidae > Carlito > Carlito syrichta. The sequence goes on along the minus strand of NW_007259087.1, from coordinate 64,488 downwards.
AAAAATGTAGATTGTATATAGAAAGTCTAACTTTAACTGACTTAAATAATGAGATAAATTAATACATTTGGATGATATAAAAGACCAGAAGGACTCTGGGGTCAGGCAAGTTTTCAACCCGGTGCTAACATATCTAACAATATGGTAAATGCTCAGTTTGCCACTCCCATTTTCAACTTTTCTTCAGTGTTGTTGGTTCCACTTTTAACAGGCTTACCCCTCCAAGCAACATACTTCCTTTTATTCCCAGGAGGGAAGAGCTTGACTTTCTCAACCAATAATGAGAAAACATGGGCTTTAATCTGACTGGATGAGCTTTGGTCCATGTCCTGTCCCATATACCAGTCAGTAAGGCCAGAGTTACTGGGCTTGGTATTCTTAAAGCACATGGGCACCCTTGAGAAGCACTGGATACCCACATGAAACAGAAGTCCAATAACCACGATAAGGGTACTGTGTGCCCCAAACAGCAGTGCCTAGCAGGTGGGCTCAGGACCTCCTCTTGTGGTCTTGAGGAGAGAAACCCTCTTCATGGGAAACCCTCAGGCTAACACCCCTCCCAGCTCATCCAGGACCTTCCCTTTCTTTGTCTTGGCTCTTATGAGCAGCCTCCCCAAAATAACTCCCAATTTAGCCTGCCTTGTCTTCATGGGTGGGACCTGGACAGTGATCTTAAAAGCTTAAGGCCAGGCTTGGTGGGTCAGTCTGAAATCCCAGCACTTTGCTTGGCCAAGGCGAGTGGATTGCCTGAGCCTGTGGGTTCAAGACCAGTCTGGGCAACTTGGAGAGACATAATCTCTACAATTAAAAAAAAATAGCCAGGCATGGTAGCGTACACCTGTTGTTCTGGCTACCTGGAAGGCTGAGGCAGAAGGATCGCCAGCAGGTTGATTCTGGGGTGGCTGTGAGCATGCCACTGCACTCCAGCCTGGGCAATGGAGTGAGACTCTAACTCCAAAAAAAAAAAAAAAAAAAAAGCTTAGATTATAGGTTTACTTTCTGAAGCATTTTCATCAACATTATCTCTAAGCAGTGACTTATTTCCAAGTTCTACACATATCCTCTCCAATTCCCCCAGTGAATTTCTAGAAAGGCCTCTGATGTTTTATGTTAATGGAAAAATTAAAGGGAGTCAGCTGGCAAAGGCAGTGTAGTGTCCTTTGCTTGGCCTCTGTTTTGCCTTAAATTTCTTGACAATTCCTTTGCCATCAACAAACAACCCTTCTGTAGGTAGGAATCTCCTAAAAGTTTCATGTATGCAGGTAGATAAATATCGTGTGTGAGTGCCAAGAGGCCATGTTAGCCTGGTGAATATCTCATTCAAGTTTGAGGTGAATCCTGTTAATTCTGGGGGTCTTTATTTCTTCTGTACTTGCAGCGCTCTGATTGTTCCAGGGCTGCTTGGGAGATATCAGCACTGCATTCCTTCTTATCCCTGGCCACATTAAGCTGAATCAGCTAATTGACAATGAGGACCCAAAATGCAACTGACATTCCATTCAGTAAAAATCATGAGCAGAGAGTCCTTCTCTATAGGGCAGTGATGTCAAATAAGTCAGAAAACATGGGCTATGTCCTCAAAAAGTAGCTGTGCTTTTGTGATGTGCACAATGTGTGTGTGTGTGTAAAAGTGAGAGATAATGCTTTAGAAATACTTGAAAAACATTTGGAGTGGGCTGAACTCACCCTCCTTATATTGTCTGATAGATTATTTACATTAAACCTCTAAGACTTACATAGTACTGTGATGTGATTATAAATACGAGAGAGTAGAAGTGGAAATATTGTAACATACCTTTGGATATGGCTGCCAGAGTCACAGCAGTAGAGTCTTTGTGAGAAAGATTCGAGCAGACCTCGTGCTCTAAGCAGCTGCTACAGTCATAAAGAAGAAGATGATTGTGAGTTACATGTAGAATAATATTCTATGAATCTTTGGCACTACCCTTATAGATGCAATTAACAATTACAATCCATGAGATCTGTGGGTGTCATACATGCATTGACCATGAGGTGTGTTGGGACCTAGCTGCTGGACCAGTAAGATGTGAAAATTTTGCCAGAAATAGGGGGTTTGGGGATGGGGAAATTAGCTTGGCTGTGAAGACTGGCCCTCTAGAGGTTGTGAAGAGCCCAAGTTACAATGTCTAAGAAGTATAGCAAACTTGAACTTGATTCCTGCTTTGACTTCAGAAAGGCCAAGTCTGGTGGGTGGTGAGGGCCACAGGAGTTTCTGGCCAGAGATCAGTCAGTGAGCAGCAACATCATCATACTCCCTCCCTCTCCCCATGTTGGAGCAGGAACTCACCCGTTTGCTGGTGGCCGACACAGATGATAGGATTCAGTCTTCAGGGGGAAGCTACTGGCAAAATACTGTTGTGGAGTTTAAGGCAGGCTTTGCTCCCAGAAGGGTTATGTATGCTGGAAACCCAGGCAGTTGTGGGGGAAAGCGTAACATTCGGCTTTAGTGGAGGAAGCCTTGTTCCAAACCTGAGCTGAGCCTGGAAAAGGTAGCCTGCAGTCCTGCTTCTTTGGAAACAAAGGATTACAGATTGTGAATATTAGTGTTATAAACATGCTCTTATAAAATATAAAAGTTATGAAGCCCTATACTGATCTGGATGCAAACAATAGCATTCTTTGTGCTCAGCGTGTCTGTCCTTGTTTCAGAAATTCTCTCCCCAGTATTATACAGGATTAAGTTGTTTTGTAATAGAACCAACTTTACAACTTCTGTAACAAAAATCTCATCTTTTTTTGACCATTGTTACTTTCCTTTTAACGAAGTGTTAAAAGACCTTGAAGAATGTGTTATTAAGTATATTACATTTTCATATACTTGCTCTGCTAAAATTTGTTCCTCAGAAGTAAGCAAAAAACTTGATGTCTTCTTAGTTAAACTAAGATTTATCCTTAATGGAATTTGGTTTTTAAAAATGAGGAAGGTGCAGTTATGTAAGTAAGTGTGTTCCCTAGTAAAAGACAAATGTAATCGTTCTTAATTGCATGGGAAGGCAATATGTTGGGGTTTTCTGCCTAGGTTTTAAGGTTGATTAAAAATTGGCATGGAACAGCTTGTAGAATACAACGATACACTGTGTTATATAACCCTGACCTTTTCTGTTGGCTTTTAAATCACCAGATTTGGATCCAGTGGCACAAGACTTTCTCAGGATAGGAATGCAATAACCTTGTAGCACACAATAACCAATCTAACAAGTTAAAAATCTGTTCCTGACTGAAAGTTTTTCTTTCTTCTTTTTCACATACGGGATTATAGTTTTAACTTGGTTTGTGTTAATACTGCAGACAACTCAATTATCTATAAGAGTGAAGGAGATTAGTGGTAAAAATAGTGCAACCCATCTAGTAGCCTAAAGCACATCACCATATTTCAGGTTGTCTCCAAGGCCTGCTGCTATGAATATTGTTTCTTTAGGGTCCTGTTGTACTTAACCATCCTCATTGCCCCTGCTTCTTGTCTGAACTCCTGGAGCAGTCTCCTACTTGGCCTCCCTCCCTGCCAATCCATCCTCCACACAGCAGCTAGGATGAGTCTTCCAAAAGCCAAATCCAGACCTATCCTTCTCTAGCTTAGAGTACTTTGTGTCTTAGCACTGCCTACAGATCTACAGCCCAAAAAGGTTTTTTCCTGTCTTTCCAACCCAGCTATACAGCAGTCTCCTGCTTCAAGGACTGTCAGAATACCTTGTTTAGCACATCTGTATGTGTTTTGCCCTTTGCCAGAACACACTCACCCTGGTGAGGTACCACTATGTGAGGCTTCCCTAACTCCCTCCCCAGGGTAGACTGAACAATGACCTCCTCAAAGATATCCACATCTTAATCCCAAGTCCCCAGTTGTGTTTCAAGGTAAAGATCTTTTTTTTGGGGGAGTTAAGGTCTCACTCTTGCCCAGACTGGAGTGCAATGGCACACTCAGGGCCACAGCCTCTACCTGTTGGGGCTCTGGTGATCTTTCCATCTCAGCATTTGGAGTAGTTGGAACTACAGCTGTGCCCCACCATGCCCGACTAATTTTTTGTGGAGACGAAATCTCACTATGTTACCCAGGCTGGTCTCAAACTCCTGGGTTCAAACAATCCTCCTGCCTCGGCCTCCTAAAGTGCTAGGATTACAGGCATGAACCACTGTGCCCTGCAGGATTTTGAGACTGGGAAATTATCATGGATCACCCAGTGGGTCCTAAATGTCATCGCATGTGTCCTTACAAGAAGGATGGACTGTACAGGAAAGTTTGCCACAAACAAGGAGAAAGTGATATGATCACGGAGGCAGAGGCTGGAGTGATGCAGCCACAAGCCAAGGAAGCAAGCAGCCTCAGAGGCTGGAAGAGACTAAGAATGGATTGTTTGGAGGGAGCGTAGCTTTCCTCTTTGATTTCAATCCAATAAAATTGATTTTGGACTTCTAGCTGTCAGAACTAAAAGTAAATACATTTGGTTTTTTAAGTCACCAAATTAGTAGTCATTTGGTACAGCAGCCACAGGAAATGAATCCACTCCCCAACCTAGGCAGAGTTGGACTCTGTCTTCTCTGTTCCTGTGGGTACTGCAGAGCATAGCTCTATTATGGAATTAACCCGCTGTGGTCTGTTTGGTATTGGTTGCTTTCTGTACTGCTTCTGAGTCTCTTGAGAGTGCATTTCATCCTTTACTTCTGACATAGGACCCAACATTTCGCAGTTGCGGAATAAATACCAATGGATGCAGGACTGAATGAGGAATATCTGATGCAAGCTCCCTCCAGTTGTCTGTCCCCTGTATCTATTCTTTTCTCTCTGATCACTTTCATTTCATGTCTTCTCCTTCCACTTTATGTGTTTTTCTCAAGCAGTGTCTTCATGTGGTTTTAAGTTGTGCAATGGTTTTATTTTGCTCCTCAACATCTTTTCTTGGTTCTGCCAGCTTCCTTTTTATTTCTTCTCTTGTTATCATCTCCTCTTAACTCTATTTTTAAATGAATCCATATTCTCTTTAATTTCACTAAGTCTGAAAAGCAGGGTTTTTTTTTTTTTTTTAACTTCTTAGCCTGGAAAATTTCAAACCTATAGAAGAGTAAAAAGAATAGTACTATAAACACTCTCTTTATCCCTTCACCTGGATATTCACTAGCTGTTAACATTGTGAAATCTCCCTCCCTTCATCTCTCTCAATATATGTATAAAATAATGGACCATTTGAAAGCCAATGGTACAAATTATGAGTCCCTAAATACTTAAAAATGTATCTCTAAGAATTTGGATGTTCTCCTGTCCCCTCCTAATTATCCTGAAGACAGGCCATATGCCTACCTGTTTGCTAGGTGAAAATGCAAAACAGGCCCAGCTCATTCCTAAGAGTTTACTGTGAGATGGGGTGAATTGAATACCTGGTACATTCCTGGTGTATGCAGGCTCTTAAGGTGATTCCTGCAGTGATTAGTTGACCTAAATCACTCAACCTGTAGCATTGTTGATACAAGAAACTAGGTCTTCTTTCCAGTTCAGTCATGTTTTACTGCCTGGAATAAGAGCATTATTCCAATTGTGAGCTAAACACAACTATTACTGTGTTCAAAACTAGCTCAGAATCTGTGGTTCTTTTGGACCATGGACTGAATTTCCATTGGGACCTCTAAATTTACGAGGGGCACTCCCCCCCAAACAGAACTTATTTATTTAAAAATTGTGTATTTATTCTTACATGTTTAAACTTCAGTTATCTTCAAAGTTCGGTCTGTTTCATGCAATACACCTATTTAGACTCTTTTTCCACTGCTCAAAACACTTTTTAAACTCATCAATTTTGATGCCTTTTAGTGCGTCTGCCATTGTTTCTTGCACCTCTTCCACATTGGTAAAACATTTTCCTTTGAGGACTTTTTTTTTCATTGGGGAAACAAAAAAAAATTGCAGGTGAAATCAGGTGAATAAAGAGGGTGGGGCAGTAGGGGTCTTGCCATTTTTGGTCAAAAACTGCCAAACACTCAGCATGGTGTGGGTAGGTGCACTCATAAATCACCTATCATGAAATGGGCAAATGTGTTGAAAGAAGCTCCAAAAAAAAAATTCACTGAAGCTGAATACAGCCTCTCACAACAACGCTGCCTAGTACACTGATGCCAATGGGTTCCTAGAACACTTAGCTAGCAGGGGAAGCCTGTACTATATACAAGGGGTTCACCCTCCAAAAGATAAATCCATTTTAGGGGGATCTTCCCTCATATGTTTTAAAAACAGAGCCCGGAATGTGGTTTAGTTCAAAACCAGAACTGAGACCGATGACCAATTCTATACACTCCTATATGATCATATCTCATTTCCATCTGGCCACACTGCTCCCCTCACTCCCATCCCACAATGGATTACGGGTCAATAATACAATATTACAGGTCAATTTGAAGTATCTAAAGAACATTTTGGCACAAAAAAGGATAGAAGGTTGTTATTTCACATCAAATTAAAACATCTTAATACTTATAAGTTCTGCTATTTTAAAACTCATTCTAGATTGTTTGCTGTAGTTGTCAACATCTATTTGCCAAGATATCTGGAAAGACCAGAAAGTAAACTACAGTCGTGACAACAGTGAGCACCGCAGAAATTAAGGGCATCTTCCTGTGGATCTGTCCTGTACTTTTAACTACATTATTAAGATGTGGAGCAGCCTTTCCTCCTAACTGTTGTCATTGCTTTTTTTCATTTGTACCAAGAAAGATAAATTCCCCCAATTAAAAAAATTGTAGTACATTGACATTGACTAGCCAGAAGGTTACCTATTACAGTCTATAGATAAATAGTGATTCTGACTTCACTGGGTGCCTTGAAGACAAAATTGTGCTGTTATCTAGCTTTGTGGCTTTAAAATGTCATTTTCCTTCTCTGACCCTCTGTTTTCTTTCCTGACCAGTCTCTATATCAGTAAGAGGAGGGGGAGGTAGGGAGAGAGAAAGAGTGAGAAAGAGAAGGGGAAAGGGGTGTTTAAGCTTTCATTAACAATAAAATGTTAGAAAACAGATAATGTTGAATACTTAATGATGTAAACTAGACATCCTTAATCCATTTTAATAGTAAGTTTCTAAGGGCTACTCACTGTATGCAAATGATGCTTCTGATTACAGATGAGGATTTCGTAGTAATTAAAGCACATTTATCAGAGCCTCTAATTAGAAACAGTATTTAGTGGTCGTTATCTCAAGTTACTGTATATCTTTGAGGGTAATCAAACCACCTTACTTTAAAATCATTGCAAATTTGGAGCTTCCCTCCTCTATAATTAGAGAAATTAATGAGGATCAATAAATCCTCATTACTACTATTCACAGGTATGTGTTAAATGAATTTAATAGCCATGCAATCAACTTTGAATAATAAGACAAAATTCCAGAAAAATAATAAGATTTATCAGTTGATACTGGGTATTATCAGGAAACTGCTTCTGACAGCTACTTTGTACCTATGTTTTTCTTGTTTTTTTCAGCATAATACAAAGTCACTAGATTTTAAAAGTCAGCAAGCAGTCTTTCATTCCACTCTTAATTGTTGAAATCTGAATTCTAGGACAAACTTTTGCTTTCACAGAAATTGAATGGTATATTCAAACCTTAATTCATTATAACATAGTTACTCCCTTTGAGATCCTTCAAGGCCCAAAGATCAAAATTTACTATTTCCAGACAGTTTATACTCAATCTGATAGTAGTTCAGTTCAGATGGTATTTTAATAAGCAAATTCTTGTTCCAGATCTATACTAGTCATTAGAGATGGAAAGATGAGTTGACAAGTAAGTCGTAGTACTGCCTTCATGAAGCTTATATTCTAGAGGGAAATAGACAATCTGAAAAGGCTAATACTGTATGAAGCCAGTGATATAATATTCTAGAAAAGGCAAAACCATGAAGGCAGTAACAATATCAGAGGTTGGAAGAGGAAAGGATGAATACACAGAACACAGAGGATTTGGAGGGCTGTGAAACTATTCTGTATGATGTTACAATGGTGGATGCATGTCCTTATACATTTGTCAAAACCCATGGAATATAAAAAAAAACTAAGAGTGAAACCCTACCTAATGTAAACTATGGACTTCATATGGTGATGTTTTAATGCAAGTTCATGAAATGTCACAAAGGTACTACTCTGGGGAGGGATGTGTTGATAATGGGAAAGGTCATGCATGTGTGGGGGCAGGATTAATCTCTGTACCTTCCTCTCAGTTTTGCTGTGTACTTAAAACTGCTCTAAAAAATAAACACTTTAATAGTAGCAATGACTGATTTAAAGATATAAATACAAGGCAGAGCTGACATACCAGTCGATGACATGTAAAGGAGAGAAGAAAGATGTAGTTAAAGCAAATGGAAGTTTTTATGATGCTCAGGAGGATGGGAATATTGATTAACTTTAGAATTTATGTCAAGAATATGTAATAAATTTGTGGAGAAACTGGATCACTCATACGTTTCTGGTGGGAATGTAAAATTGTACAACTCTGGAACATACTTTGGCAGTTCCTTTTAAGACTAAAAATAGACTTACCACACAACCCAGCAATTACAATTTTGGGCATTTATCCCAGAAAATGAAGACTTATTTTTATGTAGGATTTGTACACGAATGTTCATAGAAGCTTTATTCATAACAAATAGTCTCAAACTGGAAACTACTCAAATGTCATTCAAAGAATGAAGAGTTAAACAAACTGTGGTACATCCATACCATGGAATACTACTCAGCAGTTACAAGGAGTGACCCAATATCTTGGATGAGCCTCAAGGAAATTAGGCATAGTGAAAAAAGCCAATTTCAGAAGTACACTTCTAGATTCCATTTATGTACATTTGTGAAATAACATAGATGGAGACTGAATCATTGGATGTTGAGGGTTAGAGATAGGGGGGTGGTAGCGCACACACACACACACACACACACACACACACACACACACACAGAGAGCAGAAATTAATGAACATATATTGACAATTATCGTAAATGTGAATGGACTAAGCTTTTCATTTAATAGAAAGCCATAGAGTTAAAAAAAAAAAAATCTAGGCTGGGCACAGTGGCTCAAGCCTGTAATCCGAGCATTTTGGGAGGTTGAGGTGAGGGGATTTCCTGAGCCCACTAGTTCAAGAACAGCCTGGGCATCTTGGCAAGACCTCATCTCTACAATAAATCAAAAAATTAGCCGGGAAGGGTAGTGTGCACCTGTAGTTCCAGTTACTTGGAGGGCTGAGGCGGAAGGATTGCCTGAGCCCAGCAGGTCGACACTGGGGTGGCCGTGAGTGTGCCACTGCATTCCAGCCGGGGCAACAGAGTGGGAGTCCAATTCAAAAAAAAAAAAAATCTAGTTGTTTTGTGTGTATAAGAGAACCAACTAAAATGTAATGACATGAATGTAGACACAGTAATGGGGAAGAGGAACTATCAAAAGAAAACAGTTGGGGGGTGGGATTGACAGTAGTAGGAATCTGCCAGGGGAAGGAGGGACACACTTCATCAACAAGGGTACCTGCATAATGACATTTGTATACCCCACATATTTAAAATAAAAAAATTAAAATAAATAAATAAAATGCAATTACGTTAATATCAGGTAAGATAGACTTTAAAGAAAAAAAATTATTGAGATTAAGGGTCAATACACAATGATAAAAGGAATGATTAACTGGGAAGGTAAAACAATCTTACATGTGAATATACTTAACATTGTAGCCTTAAAATATATAATGTAAAACTCTGTAGACTTAAAAGGAAGAAAAGTCTAAATCCATGCTTGTGGTAGATTTTATTTTTTTTCCTGAGTTGAAGTTTCACTCTGTTGCCCAGGCTGGAGAGCAGTGACTGCTCACGGCCACCCCAGCATTAACCTGCTGGGCTCCGGGGATCCTTCTGCCTCAGCCTTTCAAGTAGCCGAAACTACAGGCGCCCGGTACCACACCTGGCTAATTTTTTATTTATTGTAGAGACAAGGTCTTGCCAACTGCCCGGGCTGGTCTTGAACCCTTGGGCTCAGGCAATCCCCTCACCTTGGCCTCCCAGAGTGCTGGGATTACAGGTTTGAGCCACTGTGCCAGGCCTCATGGTAGATTTTCAGTATAACTTCTTTGGCAATTGATAGACAAAGCAGTCCAAAATTTAATTAGAGTACTGAAGATTTGAACAATGCATTAATGGATCTAGATGGATAGATGATGGGTGGATAGATAGGCATAGATAGATGGAATATGTAGACAGAAAATCTATATATACAGAATATATATATATAAATATATAATCTTAACAACTAAATACTTGCTTATCAAGCATACATGAATCACTTATAAAACTTGACCACATGCTATCTGATCACAAGAAAAATTTCAGTTTGCACCATGGACTAGGTAATAAAGCAATTGTTGATTTACACGCAGCATATTTCTGACCACAACTTAATAAGATTAGAAATTAATAACAAAGTGATAACCAACTTAATGTGGTTGATAGCCAACTACCCCATTTTTTAGAAATTAAAAAAAAACACATCTGTAAATAATATGAGACTCAGATAAAATGAGATAATTAGAAAATATTTAGAACGAAATGACAATAACTTATATGTCAAAAGCATGCATGCAGCTGAAACAGAGAGTGTGCTTAGAGGAAAATATATAGCTGTGCTTGCATATATTATTAGATAAGAAAAAAGAAAAGTTAATTAGTTGAGTCCAAATGAGTAAGATTAAAAAATAATAATTGGATAAACAAAATAAAGAATAAAATTCTAGGAAAGAAAAATATATTTATATCAACCTGAGAAAAAGGAAAAGACTGAAATAGAGGTATCTACATTTGTAGCATTGTATTTCTTTTGGGAAACAATTAATATTTTTTTCGTTATTTTATTTTCAGTAACAACTTTATTGAAAAGTAATTCACATGCCATATAATTCACTCATTTAAAGTGTACAATATTTTGGCTTCGAATATATTGAAAGAGTTGTACAACTATCACAATTTTAGAATATTTTATCACCTTAAAAAGAAACCCCACCCCCCACCCTTCGGCGGTCATCCCCAAGTCCCTCATCCATCCCAGGCCTAAACAAACATTTTGTGTCTATAGATTTGCCTATTGTAGACATTTCATATGAACAGAATTATATGTGATCTTTTGCTATATTCTTCTTTTGCTGTATTCTACTTAGCATCAACTTTTGAAAGTTCATCTAGGTTGTTTCATGTATCAATACTTCATTCCTTTTTATGGCTGAATATTTATTATATGAATATATACATTTGCTTATTCAGCCATTGGCTGATGGACATTTGGTCATTTCCACTTTGGGCTATTATGAATAATGGTGCTGTGGGTATTTGTGTACAAGTTTTTGTGTGGACATATGTTTCTTTTGAATACATACCTAGGTGTGGAATTGGTGAGTTGAATGGAAATTCCATGGTTACCTTTTGAAGAACTGCCAGATTGTTTTCCAAAGTGATTGCTCTATTTTACATTCCCACCAGCATTGTATGAGGGTTCCAATTTATTCACACCACATCTTTGCTAACATTTGTTATTATCTGACTTTTTAATTATAGTTACCTTATTTGGTGTGCAGTGGTATATCATTGTGATTTTGATTTGCATTCCCTGGTAACTAATGATGTTGATATCTTTTCATATTGGCCATTTGTCTTCTTTGAAGAAATGTCTATTCAGATCCTTTGGCCATTTTTAATTGGGTCATTTGTCTTTTTCCTGTTAAGTTGTAAGAGTTCTTTATGTGTTCAAATAGAGACAAGTAAGTCTCTTACCATATATATGATTTTCAAATATTTTATCCCATTCTGTGGGCTGTCTTTTTACTTTCTTGATAGTGTCCTTTGAAGCACAAAAGTTTTTACTTCTGATGAAGTTCAATTTATCTATTCTTTTCTGTTGTTGCTTATGCTTTTGATGTCATATCAATAAGAACTTATGGCCAAATCTAAGTCATGAAGATTTACCCCTATGTTTTCTTCTAAGAGTTTTATAGTCTTGACTCTTACATCTAGTTCTCTGATTTGTTTTTTAGTTAATTTTCACATGTGGTGTGAGGTCATGGTCCAACTTCATTTGTTTTGCATGTGGCTATCTACTTGTCCCAGAACCATATGTTGAGAAGACTAGTCTTTTTCCTTTGAATGACCTTAGCACCCTTCTCAAAAATCAATTGATCATAGATGAATTTATTTCTAGACTCTCAATTTTATCTCACTGATCTATATGCCTAACTTTATGCCAGTACCACACTGTATGTATTACTGTTGCTCTGTAGTATATTTCGAAATTAGAATATGTGAGTGTTCCAACTTTTTCAAGATTGCTTTGGCTCTTCTGGGTTCCTTGAGTGTCTATATGAATTTTAAGGTAGGCTTGTCAATTACTATAAAAAAGCCTGCTGGGATTCTGATAGGGATTGCACTGACTTTGTAGACCAATTTGAGAGGCAATGCTATCTTAAGAATATTAAGTCTTTTGGTCCATGAGCAGTGTCTTTTCAAATATTTTATTCCTTTTGATGCTATGGTAAATGCAGTTTACTCGCGGGTTCGAGACCCACCTGGGCAGCGAGACCTCATCTCTACAATAAATAAAAAAATCAGCCGGGCATGGTAGCACACGCCTGTAATTCCGGCTACTTGGAAGGCTGAGGCGAAAGGAT
>NW_007259087.1:38301-51777 GCF_000164805.1 Carlito syrichta | reverse complement strand
GGAAGGCTGAGGCGAAAGGATCGCCAGAGCCCAGTAGGTCGAGGCTGTGGTGGCCAGGAGCGGCCACTGCGCTCCAGTCTGGGCGACAGAGTGAGACTCCAACTCAAAAAAAAAAAAAAATGCAGTTTACTTCTTAATTTCATTTCATATTTTTCCTTGTAAATGTATAGAAGTACAATTGAGTTTTTCATGTTGATCTTGTATCCTGCAACCTTATTGAACCTATTTATTAGTTGGTTTCTTTTCTGAGTCAGGGTCTCACTGTGTTGCCCAGGCTGGAGTGCAGTGGCAGGATCATGTCTCAATGCAGCCTCAAACTTCTGAGTTCAAACGATTCTCCCCCATCAGCCTCTCAAGCTCCCAAGTAGTTGGAACTACAGGCATGCACCACCATGCCCAGCTAATTTTTTTATTTTTTGTAGAAATGAGATCTCATTATGTTGCCCAGACTGGGTTCAAATTGCTGCACTCAAGCAATCGTTTCACCTCAGCCTCCCAAAGTGCTGGGATTACAGGTGTGTGCCACCACAGTCAGCCCATTTACTAGTTCTAATAGTCTTTTGGTGAATTCTTTAGGGTTTTATATATACAAAATCATGTCTGTGAATAAAGATATGTTTACTTCTTCCTTTCCAGTCTAAACACCTTTCATTTTATTTTCTTGCTGTGTTGTTTTACAGTTGTTTAGTCTCCATGTTGGCATGTAGGTTTGTTATACTACTTTTATGCTTTCTGTACATTTCAAATGTTTTATAATTTTAAAAAATGTCATATATAATTAATTATAATAATTGATATAATAATTAAGTATATAACAATATAATAATTATAATAGGATACAGTTGTTTTCCAGTCACATGACATTAATAAAGATTGGTGTGGTTCTTAAAAGAGCAATAAGATATTTTAAAGTAAGATGTCTAAAAGTTTTTAGACATAATACTACTGCACACTTAATGGACTATAGTATAGTCCAAACATAACTTTTGTATGCACTGGGAAATAAAAAAAAAATTGTATGACTCACTTTATTGTGATATTTGCTTTATTGTGGTGTGGCCTGGAACCAAACCCATACTATCTCAATATCTCTGAGGTGCTCCTGTGTAATTTTGTTCATCCCTATTTTGAACTCATGAGAGTTATTGGCCCTGCCATCAGGTCTTGTTTTTTATTATGTTAACTATGACACAAATATGTTGTACAAAAAATCCATCATAAGTGTTCAAGGAGAAATATGTAGAGGGTATACTTTGATAGATGGGAAAGGCTCAACTAAGGTGGTATCTAACTTCACATCTTTATGAAAAGAAATTACGCATGTTCAAATATCTCTTTACCCACTTGTTTCTGCTCAATAATTTAAAACCATCTGATCTACTCAGTTATTGTTTATGATTATTCCTACCTCTGTTAATTATTTTACAGTATTCAGAACTAGACTTAGACAGTATTCAGAACTAGACTTAGACTTAAAAAGGACACTTCTTTTTTGTAGTTTCTTAGGATGTAATGTTGAACTCCTACGTGATTTTGACAACTCTTGCTGAATTGTGGGGTATGTATATATGGCTAATTTTAAATTTCTAAATTTTTGCCTCATGTAGATTCTGAGGAATGAGGAGGTAACTAACTTCAAAGTTAATTCTAACATAAGGAACAATAAAGTAAATTTAACTTAGGCCATTTTGAGATATGACTTTTATAGTAATCCATAAACTTATGGAGAACATGGTAGGAAAGAAGATATTATAATGTGGATTATTTTAACCTTATAGTGCTGGTTTAAAAAGTTAAAATAATAAAATAGTATGGTTGGCACTACAGATTAGAAAATATAGAATATTCTCTCCAAATCTACCCGTCTGTAAGTCATTTCTTGAGAAAAATTAATAAAATACTACAGATTTGTATCTCTGATTCTACAGCATTTTTGAAAATTATAACTTATACTTTCTACCAATCCTATATTAAGAAAACTATAAACTTGCTCATATAAGTACTTTATAAATTCATTGGATTCAGAAGACATTATTGAAAACAACATGGATGTTTACAATGAAGTATCATGAAGGTGTGTAGACACCCTGATGCAACAAGCCAGGGAGTGAAGAAGCAATGAAACCTTCATTTATCCTGTCAACCAAGCCACAGGTTGGCAGTTGTCATTTTTTAAAGGAACCATTTAAATGATTGCTTGGTCATTTCAGATATAGACAAAGAAAACATGACTTTTAAATTGTTTCTTAACTTCCCCTTAGCCTATCACTTAGTGTGTTGTGACATGATTTCATATACATGCCCTCACTCATTCAGGTCTCCCCCAAACTCTGTAGTGTATTGTCTTCATCTTACAATTGAGAAAACTGAAAACTGTGAGTCAGAGAGGATCATGGCTTTGTAGGGTCATTTGTGAGGAATAAGTAGCAGAGACGGGTCTCCTGGCTTTTGGAACATTACTTTTCTTAAAATAGCTTGCTGCTCACTGCCTGGATGACTCTTGGCAAAACATCTCACCTTCTTTTACCATACCCCCTTTCCCTTATTCCAAGTGCTCCACGAGATCTCCACCCCATTTTCTTAGCCTCAGTCTATTATTTTGTGTTATGTAACAAATCACCCCAAAGCTTAGTGGCTAAAATTACAACCATTTTTCAGTGCTTTTGAATCAATTGGTCAACTGGGTGTTCAGTGGTGTCTGGCCTCGTCAGTCAGCTGGTATGTCACCTAGAGGCTTGGCTGGTCTAGGGATGGCCTCCCTCTTGGGTTGGCCATTGGCTGGCTGGCTGTTAGGACATAGATATTAGGGAAACAGGGTTGCTTGGTCTCCGTTCGTCATCATCCAATAGGTTAGCCTGGTCTTGTTCTCAAGAACTTCCTAAAAAAATAATAAGATAAGCAGAAGCATGCAATCAATGCCTTTTGAGGCCCATTCCTAGAAGTAGTATACTTTCACTGCATTTGTAGTTTATTGGACAGCCTAAATCCAAGGGGTAGGGAAATAAAATGTAACTTCTAACAGGAGGAGGTTCAAGGATGCCTGGCCAAGGGTATGGATACAGTGAGGAGTGAGAAATTGGATTCATTTTCACAATGGACGAAACTCAGGTTTCTTTCAATTAATTTGTCTGATACATTTATATTAAGATAGTAGGCCAGGTGTTGTGACTCACGCCTGTAATCCCAGCACTTTGGGAGGTTGAGGTAGGAGGGTTGCCTGAGGCCAGGATTTCAAGACCAACCTGGGAAACATTGGGAGGGACCCTATCTCTACAAAAACAAAAATTAAAAATTAGCTGAGCATTGTCGTATGCACCTGTAGTCCCAGCTACTCAGGAGGCTGAGGTGGGAGGATCACTTGAGCCCAGGAGTTTGAGGCTACAGTGAGCTATGGTCGTGCCTTTCCACTTCAACCTGCATGACAGAGGAAGATCCTATCTCAAAAAAAAAAAAAATAATAATAGGCAACCCCTTCAAGTCCCCTCCCACTGTGGGAGCTTTTCTGTCCTCTCAATAAATCCTGCTTTCTCAAAAAAAAAAAAAGAAAAAAATTAATAATTTAATTTGATGCCTTTCCAGGTATACCTGCTTTAGAAAAAACAAGCAAGCCTGTGATAACATAATATTTAATTTAAGGGAATTATAGCATAATGCTGACTGTCAACCTAAGCCAAGAAGCTATTCTGTAGCAGATGAACTTTTCCTTATTTCTTCAAGTCAGAACACACTCTGACTTCCTCTGCTACCATTTTTTTATTGTTGTAAAATTTATAGAATATAAAATGGTACCATTTTAACCATTTAAAAGTGTATAGTTCTGCAGCACCAAGTACATTCTCATTGCTGTGCAACTGTCACCACATCCTCTCCAGAGCTTTTTTCCATCAATCCCAACTTTACACTCAATCAGCAAAAACTCCTCACTCTCCCCTCCTCCCACCTGGACAACCACCATTCTATTTTCTTTTTCTTTTCTTTTTTTTCCCTCTTTTAATTTTTATTTTTAAATTATGGGGTAAAAATTCAGAGTTAGGTATACAAATATTCACTGTGCAGTTACCCTTATTGATGGGGTGTGCCACCCCTTCCCCAGGCCATTCTACCTTCTATTTGCATGAATTGACAACCTTATATACCTCATGTACATGGAACCACAAAACATTTGTCCTTTTGTGACTGGCTTATTTCAGTTAGCATAATGTCCTCAAGGTTCATCCATGTTATAGTACATATCAAAACACCCTTCCTTTTTAAGACTGAATAATATTCCATTGTATACCTATAGTACGTTTTGTTTTATTCGTCCCCTGAGGGACACCTGGGTTTTCTTCCATCTTTAGGCTATTGGGAATAATGCTGCTATGGACATGGCTGTACAAATATCTATTCAAATCCCTATTCTCAGTTTTTTGGATATATGCCCAGACGTAGAATTACTGAATCCTATGATAACTCAGTGTTTAATTTTTTTGAGGAATCTCCATACCATTTTCCCTAGTAGCTGTGCTATTTTATGTCCTTACCCGCAATGCATAAGTGTTTCAATTTTTGCATGTTCTCACTAACACTTGTTATTTTCTGGTTTGGGTTTTTGTTTTTTTGTTTTTTGTTTTTTTTTTTTTTTAGTTAGAGTCTCACTTTGTAGCCCAGGCTGGAGGGCAGTTGCATGCTCACGGCCACACCAGCATCGACCTGCTGGGCTCAGGCAATCCTTCCGCCTCAGCCCTCCAAGTAGCTGGAACTACAGGCAAGAGCTACCACGCCCAGCTAATTTTTTGATTTATTGTAGAGATGAGGTCTCGTCAGGTTGCCCAGGCTGTTCTCAAACCCATGAACTCAGACAATCCCCTTACCTTGGCTTCCAAAAGTGCTGGGATTACAGGCTTGAGCCACCACGCCCGGCCTGTATCCTTTTTTTTTTAACTGTAGCCACCCAAATGTGTGTGACAGTAACTACTTGTAGTTTTGATTTGCATTTCCCTAATAATTAGTTATGTTGAGTATCTTTTTATGTGTTTATTGGCCATTTGTGTGTCTTCTTTGGAGAAACATCTATTCAAGTCCTTTGCCCGTTTTTATTTTTTGTTGTTGAGTTGCAGGCATTCTTTAAACATTCTGGATATCAATCCCTAATCAGATGTATGATTCGCAGTTATTTTCTCCTATATCATGGGTTACTTTTTGCTCCGTTGATAGTGTTCTTCGGTGCACAAAGGTTTTTTAATCTCGAAGGAAGCACAATTTATCTATTTTTTCTTTTGTTGCCTGTATCTTTGGTGTCACAGCCAAGAAATCACTGCTAAATCCTACCATCAAGTTTTAAATACTCAACCTGATGCCATTTAAACTGCTCAGTGAATGACTTAAAGCATTTTAAAGTAAGATCAGGCACGATGGCTCACATCTGAAATCCCAACCCTTTGGGAGACTGAGGTGGGAGGATTACTTGAGCCTAGGAGTCTAAACCAGCCTGGGCAACACAGCAAGACTTCATCTCTAAAAAAAAAATTCAAAAAATTAGCCAGGCATGGTGGTGCATGCGTGTAGTCCCAGCTATTTGGGTGGCTGAGGCAGGAGGATTGCCTGAGCCCAGAAGTTCAAGGCTGTGGCAAGCCATGATCAGTGTCACTGCACTCCAGCCTGGGTGACAGAGTGAGACCCTGACTCAAAAAAAAAATTTTTTTTAAGTAAGTTATTTCTATTCTATCCAACAAGTTACTTTTATAATTATGGGAGATTTTCATAAATATTCATTCAGTGCCAAATTTCTTCTGAATTTTTATTTTTTTGATTACTGCCAAATGCATTACATTGTAAATAGCAAGAAGGGAAATAATGCATTGTATTGTGATACAATTGTTTCCCGATGAGGAATAGTGAACAAAATTACTGCCAAGTGCCTTTATTAGAGAAAGAAAATTCTTAACTGATTAAAGACCATGGATATTATATATCAACTATAAAATGAGTTTTCAAGTTTTCTGCTTCATTTTTAAAAAATACTGAATTTCACTTAAGCACATATAATGAGGCTCTAAAACTTCAAAGACATTTTGCATTCTGAGAAGGGTTCTTTGTGGTTGCAATGTTCATTTGAAATTCAAATAATTCCTTGGAATTTGAAGTTATATACTGTCAAATAAGAGAGAGAAGATCCTTTGTATCATTGTTAATGTATACTAATAAAAGATATTATACCTTTGTAGCTACATGGGGGCAGCAAATACATCTTTTGAAATAATCTTATAATACATGAGTTATCTATTTTAAACCTTTTAGGCAGCATGTAAGAACTTATTTTTTAACAGCTGTGGGTCTTGTTTTAGGCCACTATATACTTTTTCAAGGAAGTATTTATTAAATCTCTAATTTTGTATAGTAGATGATGTAGAGAACCCAACAGAAAGAAGAAGACTTGGTTCTCTTCCTTCAGAGAATTTGCACACACGTGACAATATAAAAGAAAAAATAAGAGTTTTACCATTTAGAGTCTGAGAAAGTAAAGACAGGCTGAGGTGATCTGAGAAGGTCTCAAGGAGGTAGAAACCTGCAGGCCAGGGGGTGAGCTGTGATGGGAGTGGGTTAAGGAAAGAATTTGTACCATCTAGGTGAGTGGAATAGCAAAAGCACACCTGACTGGAGGATGGATCATTCTGGATACCTGAGATAGAGGAAGCACATTAAATGTGCCATTGACAATTAGAAGCTTGGGCGAGGACTAATTGTGAGGAGCTGATATAATAGTTTCATGTTTGATATCATTGACTGTAGAGAGACATTGTAGGTTCCTGACCAGGGGAGTGGTATGAAAATTCAGTCTGTCTCCACTGGAGATCATAGATCTTTAGAGGTAATGAAATTTCTGGAAACATCTTATCCAACATTCCCCTTTTTATTGAGAACAAAGACATGAAATAACTTGCTCAAGGTCATCCAGTTAGAAAATAGCAGATCTATATCTCAGATAAGTTTTCTCTCATGCCACAGTCCTCCAGAAGATATTAAGAGTAAAGACAATGGACAGAAAGGATAAATATGAAACAGCATCTTAGAATGTCAGAACTATTTTATTTTAATGATTAAGGCAGACAAATATTTACAGAATTCAGTACAGGACTGGGTGATTTCTAAAGAAATTAATAATATTTGATAAAAGTTAAAAAATAATCCTAATTAAACCATATTGATATTCCAAACCTACCCTGAAAAATGGGTGCTGAGTAAAGCTGAATGAATGAACAAAAAAATTAATGAATAACTACATCCACCTAAATTTGTGTTTTTTTTTCTTTCAGGAAATATCTTACAAGTATTTAGAGAAAATATTTTCTTTTACAGATTCACCTTTTTGGAGTTTTACTGGCCATTTTGGGAAACTTGGTAATCAGCATTTCCCTAAATATTCAGGTAAGAAAAAGCTTATTTTTCTAACTCTGTAATTTGATCTAGGGACACACAACTTTCATGGGCCTTGAACACTTTTACTTCCATGGCACCTTACTCCATAAAAATTATTTAAAATATATATATTTATGACTTCATTGGCCTGAAGACAAGTACAATCCAGGCTAGAGTGCACTCTTATTTTTTACTTCTTCTTCTGATTTTAAAATAAATTAAATATTTTGGGAGGCCCCTGATAATATTGTGAACCCTAGGCAAGGTTTCTACTGTGTCTGCTGGATAAATCCCTCTGGTTTGATTTGCAGTACTTTGATTTCTTTTATAGCCTTCAGTGAACTCCAGATTGGATGCAAATTTTTTCAGAAGGAGTTCATAAGAGTATAGGTTTATTCCCTTTCTTTAAATACTGTTTAAAATGCCAGTTAGACTAAAGGTCTTGAAGACAGATTGTAGAGTATAAAATAGAAATTTCAACTGAACTATGAATTAGAAACCTGAATGAATTACTGATTTGCTGAACTAAAAACTGAATGAAATACTAGGCTTAAACCTAATCATGATTTCAATCAAAATGTTTAAATCACTTAATGAATCTGTTTGAACCAGAATCCAACCAATGCCATTTCTAAAACGATTGAATCAAAATGTCAAAATATCTGAATGTCAAAATATCTCCCAGGATGATATATAGTAGCCTGATTTTATCCTCGGGGAATGTGGTCCAAGACCTACAGAGGTTGCCTAAAACTGGAAATAGTACCGAATCCTGTATATACTGTGTTTTTTTTCCCTATGCATACATGCATACCTATAATAAAGTTTAATTTATATACTTGGTATAGTAAGAGATTAGCAACAATAACTAATAATAAGATAGAACAATGAAGTAAAGTAAGGGTTACTTGAACACAAGCACTATGACACTGTGACAGCTGATCCATAACCGAGAGGACTGCTAGGTGACGAAGGGGTGGGGACAGCCTATAGTGTGATACACTAAACATAGGGAGGACTCACCTCCCTGATGAGAGAGAGGTAGAGATTTCAGCAGGCTTCTCAAAACAGAGTGCAATTTAAAATGTATGAGTAGTTTATTTCTGGAATTCTCCATTTTTCAACCGGGGCAACTAAAACCACAGAAAGTCATTTCAGATAGGGTGTGCTGCTGAATTATTTTATACAAACCCGTGCTAGAAAATGGCGTAGTATAATTTTCAATTATTACCCAGAAATGTATTTATTACTGAAAAAAAGCAAAAAATAAATCATTGCCCTTATAGAAAGAATTCAAAAAATATAAAAGAAAAAAAAATGAAATTCCCCTCATAGCTCAAAAGTAACCACTGCTAATTATGCATTTTTCCCCAAATCGATTTCTATGCATAAGCAGCATACATATATTTGGGGCGGGGTGGGAGTGTTCCAAAATGTATATAGCTGTCCCTTATTGCAAGACATATGGGTTGGTTTTTGCTATTTCAAATATGTAATAGAATGAATATCTATCTATACTTAGTTATACAAAGATAGATATACTTTGCATACTTGTGTGCATATTCTATAGGTCAAAGGATATATTCATTTTAAATATTGCTAGATTTAGCCACATTGATGTCTACATGGGTTGTACTACATTATCTTCACACTAGCAGTATTGTCCATGGCCATTCCTTATGTCCTTAATGCCACATATCATTAGTTATTTGGTGAGAAGAGGGAAAGGCATCTAATAGATGAAAATGGCATTTGATTGTTTTAAGTAGTTTGTGTTTGATTATTCATGATTTTGAAAATCTTTTCTCACTTGTAATTTTATTTGTATAAGTTACTATTTCATTTCCTTTGCATAACATATATCTCTTGGCGTCTTTGTCTTTTTCTTATTTATTTGTAGGAATTCTCTTTCATAGTATTTTCTTGGTACGGTTTTTAAAATACGGTAAAATCTCTCAGTCTTTTTCTGGCTTATGAATTTGTCCCACACTTAGAAAGGTGTTCCTTATGCCAACATTTTTTTTATGTTCTATGTTTTTGTCTACTACTTTTATTATTTTCTTCTAAAAAATTTTTAAATAATCTGGAACTGTTCATAATTATTATAAGACATATGTTTGGTTATCATAAAAGCATTAGGGAAATAGAGTATAATTTAATGGCCAATTTTCCCAGAATTTTTGTATTTCAAATTCAAAGAAATACTCAAACCAGATATAAATTAGAGTCACCCCATAGACTCTCTGGTAGCAAAGCACTCTGCTCTGCTATGTCTATTGTAGTTATTGATCCATAAATTTGAATCCATTTCAAAAGATTTCTCCTTAAAATTTTATTATCTTTATTTCATTAAGCTTATTTTAGCATTTGGAAGTTTTTGATATTGTAAAAGAAATGTCTTAGGGTAGTGGACTAGAAGGTCACTTACCTTCTTAACATACACCTCATTTTAAGTAGTAAAAATGACACATTAGCAGGCTCGGTGACTCAGCCTGTAATCCCAGCCCTTTGGGAGGCTGAGGTGAATAGATTGCCTGAGCCTGCAGGTTCAAGACCCACCTGGGCAACTTGGCGAGAGCTCATCTCTACAATAAATCAAAAATGAGCCAGGCATGGTAGCACGTACCTGTAGTTCCAGCTACTTGGAAGGCTGAGGCAGAAGAATCGCCTGAGCCCAGCAGGTCAACACTGAGGTGGCCAGGAACGGCCTGCATTCTAGTCTGGGTGACAGAATGAGACTCCAACTCAAAAAAAAAAAAAAATGACACTTATTTTACCGAGTCCATAAGTGAGAATTAAGCAACATTCATATGTAAAAATTGTTCCTTAAACTATAAAATGCTATATAAATGTGAGTTGTTTCTACTGTTGATATGTTTGGAACAAACAGGACAGCATAATGTGTCTCTATAATAGTCTGCATTGATTTTAAAATCAATTTAAAAGCCATGATGCAAATTTACAGGACCAAAAATTCCAGGCAAATTTTAATGGGGTGGAAGTGTTTTCTTATTTGTGTTCTGGCTTACTTCCAGAAATATTCTCATCTCCAACTGGCACAACAAGAGCACCCAAAGCCGTACTTCAAGAGTGTGCTGTGGTGGAGTGGGATCCTACTGCTGGCCGTGGGCGAGACAGGCAACTTTGCAGCCTATGGATTTGCTCCCATCACACTCATTGCTCCGTTAGGCTGCATATCTGTTACAGGTGAGCCATTGCACTGAGCTTTAAGAGATCAGAATAATTCAGTTGTTACAACTGAAACAACAAATGTACAAACAAAGAAAGTCTATTTCCTGTTTCCTTAGCATGATCACATGAAACAGTTATGCTACTAATTTCAGTTACCCGCTGTCATGCTGCCACATTAATCATGAAGAAACTTGAATTTTGAAACTACAACAAAACCTGGTCCCCAGTGTCTGAGTCTTAATAAATGGACAGTAATAGAAAATATTATACTGTGTTTTTAATCATCAATGAATTATCTAAAAGCATCTGTAAAGCAATGTTTTATTTATATGTTAAACTAATGTTACTTGTAGTTAAAATCTTTGACCCTGATCTTTGACTCCATGGTTGAGCTTCTCTTTGACATTAAGGATTAAATATTGGTCACTCTAGGTAACTATAAGAATGTGTAATTTTACAGAAATGTCACAATTATCTACCTTCAGAACTTATATAATTTACTAAATACATTTAGAAAAGAGAAAATGAGATGTTGCTAAATACTGGGGAAAAAAAAGAACAAAAATTACTGCTTTGCTAAAAATGAAAACAAATTCTGCAAGCCCTGTTAAAACCAATAAAAATCTTTTTGGTTTCACTCTTTATCTGCTGCTATGGAAACAGCATGTTTCTAAATTTCTGTGAATTTTTGGAGCTTCATTGAAACAGAAACAAGTTTATAGTCATTATCTGTTAATAACTAAACCAAGTATAGCATGTGTTTACATAGTCCAGTTTTAATATTTTTCCTAAAATATTTATGTTATTCTTAAAGAAAGTATAATTTGAATGGAAATATGTGTATTCAAAGAGAATTTTATTTAATTTTGGAAATAGCTTTCACTTTTTAATCATTTAAGATATTTAAAGTAATTTTGTAAAATATGATAGAATATTTAGCCAAAAAACCCACTTACTTTGCTTTCTTGGGACTGCTTACTTAAAATAGCCATACTGTTACTACTCTGAAGAGGCACAAAATTTGTTTTTGTTTTTGCTTTTTTGAGTTGGAGTCTCACTCCGTCATCCAGGCTGGAGTGCAGTGGCACTCTCCTAGACTCCATCAATCCTTCCGTCTCAGGCTTCCAAGGCTAATTTTTTTTTTTATTATTACTTATTGTAGAGGCGAGGTCTCACCAAGTTGCCTGAGCTGGTCTCGAACCCGCAGGCTCAGGCAATCCACTCACCTCAGCCTCCCAAAGTGCTGGGATTACAGGCTGAGCCACCAAGCCTGGCCTATGTTTTTAACATTACAATAAAATGAGCAAATTGGATAAACCTTATTGTAGTGCACATAACACATGCACTAAACATGGACATTCTAGATTTTTTTTTCTCTCAAAATCTGAAAAATAACAAGTAAAATATCTACTTATATGGTCTACTTGTTGTCTGTACAGACTTCCGTTGTTCTGAAAATGCTGTATTATTCTTCACAATGACTGTGCATATGTTGCCGATCTTTAGCTTTGTTTCTTACTCTGCTTTATGCTCAGTTTCCATGAAACAGAAAAAGGAAAAAATGTCTGGGCATATTCCATGTACACTTGCGGGGGGTGAGTGCACCACATTATGTTGAAATTCTGTATTTATCTCGTGTCTCCTGGTCCTAGGAAACCTTTTCCTGGAAGGGGAAGGGTAATAAGAAAAAGAGAGCTACTCCAGCTGGTTCAAACAGAGGGGGAATATTGTTGTAAAGATCATAGATTTCACAGAAATGAAATATAGCTAGGTCTCTAGGGGCCTGAAATGAGAATGCGGAAGGTTCCAGAGCTTCAGGGTCAGCAGGAGTGCCCCTCGCAGACCTTCAGTGAAGCTGGCTATGAGTTGTTCATCTCGCCAAGACTTGCTCCAAACTGTCATTAATAACTAGAAGCTGAAGTTTTCCAAACTTCTGCTCAGAAAGTGTCCTGTTCTCCCCAAGTCCCCAATGGGGCCAGTTCTCCCACCTTAAATTCTGAACCCACTGCCTTGACAGATGGACTTTTCTTCATGCTGCAGATCATTTTTCTTTGTGTGCTGTTAGCTCCGATTAGTGTTTCAATTTCAGATCACTTTTAGCTGCCTCCCTCTCTGCTTGTCTAAAATGATTCAAAGTGAAATTACAGCCTCAAACACAAGCCATTTCCTACTTTACAGTCTTTGCAAACAGCGATATATGCTCAAAAACAGTATTCCCACAGCATCCCTGAGGCTGAACCAAGGTAATTGTAAAACACTGTGGGTGGCTAAGGGACTGTTGGGAATGGCAGATTTTCCCTAGAACAAGCCCCTGCTACCCTGAGATTCTAGAAACTCTAAAGAACTTGAAGCAAAAGGGAAAGTACTTTTGAAACAGATGTATCTTATAGCTGTGTCTACAGATGAAGCAGAAAATCCACACTTTTCTATGCTAAAACTTTTTTCTCTATTATTTCTTGGGAGCTTTAAGAAATCAAACCTCCCTTTGAATTAAAAAAAAAAAAGATAGTGTGTAATTACAGTGTTGTATGGGAAATTGCATATTCTTTTCTGATTTTCCTTCTGTCTTTTGCTACTTTTCAAAAAAAAAAAAAAAGAGAGAGATTATTAAAATCCAAAACACAGCCGGGCTCTGTGGCTCAGCCTGTAATCCTGCGCCTTTGGGAGGCTGAGGTGAGTGGATTGCCTGAGCCCGCGGGTTCGAGACCCGCCTGGGCAGCGAGACCTCATTTTTACAATAAATCAAAAAATCAGCCGGGCGTGGTAGCGCATGCCTGTAATTCCAGCTACTCGGAAGGCTGAGGCGGAAGGATCGCCGGAGCCCAGCAGGTCGAGGCTGCGGTGGCCGGGAGCGGCCACTGCACTCCAGTTTGGGCGACAGAGTGA
>NW_007259087.1:34056-38281 GCF_000164805.1 Carlito syrichta | reverse complement strand
TGGGAATGGCAGATTTTCCCTAGAACAAGCCCCTGCTACCCTGAGATTCTAGAAACTCTAAAGAACTTGAAGCAAAAGGGAAAGTACTTTTGAAACAGATGTATCTTATAGCTGTGTCTACAGATGAAGCAGAAAATCCACACTTTTCTATGCTAAAACTTTTTTCTCTATTATTTCTTGGGAGCTTTAAGAAATCAAACCTCCCTTTGAATTAAAAAAAAAAAGATAGTGTGTAATTACAGTGTTGTATGGGAAATTGCATATTCTTTTCTGATTTTCCTTCTGTCTTTTGCTACTTTTCAAAAAAAAAAAAAAGAGAGAGACTATTAAAATCCAAAACACTTACAATAGTACTGATGCCAGGTAGCATGGGATATAGTTAGTTGCTCCTTGGGTCCTTGACTTGCCACAGAAAGGAATTTCAGAGCAAGTTGTGGAGAGAGTTTTGTTGTTTTTGTTTTTAAATTTTAGATTCGGGGTATACATATGCATCTTAGTTACATGGTCATATTGTATAGTGGTGGGGATTGGGCCTCAGGAGAGTCTTAAAGTACGGTTTATTAGAAGAAAAAAACCAACACATTCAAAAAAGAATGAGGATAGCCTTAAGGGAAAGGGCACACCCCCTTTCTGTTAGCAGAATGCTTTATATTTATAAACAAAATGATGATTAAGTAACCTATTGCTAAGCTAAGCTTTGTGTGTTACATGGGTTACAGGCTATTGATCACAAGTTTCAATTCTTATCGATTTACTCCTAAACTTGCTTGTGTTATGAGGATCTTTTGGATAATTGGAAAAGTTGCTGTTTAATGAAAAAAATGCCTCAATGTTTCTGGTAACTGCCTACTGTCTTATTTGTGGTCTTTGTAGCCACCCACCCCATATTCCAAGGTCGGGCCTGGGTCAGTATAGGTATTGTTTAAGAGAGTGATGTCCCAATAAGATAATGCCCAGATGCCTGCCATCTGGCTTTTAGTTATCTAAGCTATACCTACCTGTGAGAAACTCACTATCTATATATAAGCTATTCTACCTGTCCTGCCTCAGTATTAGCCCTTAAGTCCAAGTGTGTTCAGTTTCTTAAGTCAAGGGTCCCCAATCCCCAGGCCACAGACCAGTACCCAGGCCATAGACCAGTACCACTCTGTGGCCTGTCAGGAACTGGGCTGCACAGCAGGGGGTGAACGGCAGGAGAACTGGGGAACCGTCATCTGTATTTACAACCGCTCATATTACCTGAACTTCACCTCCTGTCAGATCAGCAGCACATTAGATTCTCATAGAAACACAGACTCTATTCCATAATCAAGCAGGTTTCTACAATTTGGGGATTTAAGAGGCTACATAGGTTTCATTAGTGCAGGGCTTCTTGGGGCCCTAGGACAGAACCATGCACGCTATGACTGTTTCAGAGGCCCATGCAGTAGGCCAGGTCTTCAAAACCTTTTTTTTCTGAGACAGGGTCTTACTCTGTCGCTTAGGCTGGAGTGCAGTGGCACAATCGTAGCTCACTGTAACCTCGAACTCCTAAGCTCAAGTGATCCTCCTGCCTCAGCCTGCAAAGTAGCTAGGACTACAGGGGCATGCCACCACACCCAGCTAATTTATGTGTGTGTGGGTGTATGCGTGTGTGTGTGGAGATGGAGATCTTGCTATGTTGCCTGAGTTATTCTTGAACTCCTGGCCTCAAAGATCCTTCTGCCTCGAACTCCCAGAGTGCTGGCATTATAGGCATGAGCCACCGTGCCTGGCTAAAACACATGTTTTAAAAAACACTTTAAAAACACATCTTAAATACCTTTAGATAATTCTTTTTTTTTTTCCAAGTTGGAGTCTCACTCTGTCACCCAGGCAAGAGTGCAGTGGCATACTCACGACCACCCCAGTGTCAACCTGCTGTGTCCCAGTGATTCTTCTGCCTCAGCCTTCCAAGTAGCTGGAACTACAGGCACATGCTACCACTCTCGACTAATTTTTTATTTATTGTAGAGCCAAGGTCTTACCCAGTTGCCCGGGCTGGTCTCAAACCCACGGACTCAGGCAATCCACTCGCCTCAGCCTCCCAGAGTGCTAGGATTACAGGCTAAGCCACCGAGCTCAGCCCTAGAGAATTCTTAAGGCAATTCTTACAAGCAGTCAAATCATGCTAGAGACAACCTAAATAACCTGTCTGTGCCCAGAAGTGGAGACTACAGTGGGAAACAATTTCAATGCATAGGCAATTCTGAATGCCCAGGCATGGATCCAACTTTTTGAGAGAGTCTCAGAGCCTTTGTATTCCTGTGTCATCTTTTAATTTCACTTTACTTTTCTCACTGAAGATCTTTCTCAATGAATAATAGGTCCAAAGGCTTCTTCTGACTAAAAGACTAATTATACTAGCAGTGTGGTTAATTCTAGGTGTTGATTTGTGTTTGTGTTTCCATTAATTAAGAAAGCTAAATTAATGGTTTTCAATTTCACCTACAGCCAAGCCTGGATACTCTCCTCCATAAACCAAGGCAGTAGAATGGTCAAGAGCACAACCTCTAGGGACATACTGTCAGGGTTCAAGTCTCAGTTCTGCCATTGGCAAACTGACAGGGCAAGTTATTAAAACCAATTTGTGCCTCAGATTCCTAACTATAAAAATGGGAATGAAAATAGTTTTGTTTCATTTTTTTTATCAGAGATCATCGTTGTGAGGAAGAACTGAGTAAACACAAGCACCTAAGAACGGTGTTAGATAGCTAGTACAGTGTTTGACATAACAACAACACTAGCTATCGTCACTATGATTCATAATTATTCATATTATTATATAGAAAACAAAGTATGTTATTGTTTGTAATGGAGTATACTTCCATGCCCCCAAAGATGGAAGATGGTTAAATTCTCTAAAATGAATGAGTCAGTTCAAGAAATACTTGTTATTGTTCTTATCCATGCAATAGTTAATTTATAGGGAACAGTAAAGTAGGCTCTTCACAGCTCATGTGTTCAGTCATTGAGCAGCAATTACTCTTCAACTCCTCAACATATTCCTTACCAAAACACGTTGGAAAATACCAGAATTTCCAAATAACCTATCAGGATAAAACACTCTTTTGTTGTTGTTTTTGTTTTTTGTTTTTTGGGTTTTTTTGAGTCAGTGTCTCACTCTGTCACTGGAGAGTTGGAGTGCAGTGGCACGCTGCTCATGACCACCACAGACTCGACCTCTTGGGCTTAGGCGATCCTTCCGCCTCAGCCTTCCAAATAGCTGGAACCACAGGCATGTGCCACCACACTCAGCTAATTTTTCTTGATGTATT
The DNA here is from genome assembly GCF_000164805.1 of Carlito syrichta. Taxonomy (NCBI): domain Eukaryota; kingdom Metazoa; phylum Chordata; class Mammalia; order Primates; family Tarsiidae; genus Carlito; species Carlito syrichta. The sequence continues at coordinate 34,985 of NW_007259087.1, read as the reverse complement.
ATAGAGACGAGGCCTCAGCCAAGTTGCCCAGGCTGGTCTCAAACCGGTCTTTTTTTTTTTTTTTTTTTTTTTGAGACAGTGTCTCACTATGTCCCTCAGGCTAGTATACAGTCACAACTCACTGCAACCTTGAACTCCCGAACTCAAACAATCCTCCTGCCTCAGCCTCCAAAGTAGCTAGGACTACAGATGCACACCACCACACCTAGCTAAATTTTTATCTTTTTATACAGATAAGGGTCTTGCTGTGTTACCTGTGCTGGTCTGGAACTCCCGGCCTCAAGGAATTCTCTCATCTTGTCCTCCAAAAGTGCTGGGATTATAGGCATGAGCTACCGTGTCAGGCTAGAACACATTTTGAAAAATAGTTACAGAAGTTTGTCAGAGGAAATACATTGCAATCTAGACGTGTATACAGTTTTCCATCTTCTTGTTCTGTCTTCATGGCACTTTTGTTCACTTTCTGATTAACTACAGAGAGTCCAAATGTATTTGTGTTTCCATTAATTTCAGATCAAACTGTGATTTGAGAATGTTTTCTGGAAAACCATGTATTATACCAGAAAGTTAATAAAAAGAAATAGTTTGGCTATTCTGTGTTGTTTGTAATAAAATGTTAAACTACTGCTAATCCTTCTTGATTCAGGTAATCCCTCTTCCTCAGGAGGCCATTTCTGGCTTCCAGACCATGTTATGCAGACTGTCTCTCTCTCCGCACCCTACTCAGCCCTCCTCTATGTGATAACTTTTTTTGTTTGGTTTTTTGTTTGTTTGTTTGTTTGTTTGTTTGAGTTGGAGTCTCACTCTGTCACCCAGACTGGAGTGCGGTGGCCGCTCCCAGCCACCGCAGCCTCGACCTGCTGGGCTCCGGCGATCCTTCTGCCTCAGCCTTCCGAGTAGCCGGAATTACAGGCGTGCGCTACCACGCC
>NW_007259087.1:25584-34036 GCF_000164805.1 Carlito syrichta | reverse complement strand
CTGCCCAGGCGGGTCTTGAACCCCGCGGGCTCAGGTAATCCATTCACCTCAGCCTCCTAAAGGCGCGGGATTACAGGCTGAGCCACCAAGCCCAGCTGTGATAACATTTTATGGATTAGAAAAAGACAACTCTTTCTCAAAATGCTTTATTTCTGTCTGTCTGTAAGTTATTGTAAACACTGATTTTATTAGAGCACTCTGGTCCATCTGTCAGAAAATTGTGCTGAGAAACATACAAATCGACAAGATCTGAGATATGGGTGGTGCCTCCTCAGATGTGGAGTCTGTGTCCTGCACAACCTGCCCAACCTGATCAACCACACAGAGACCTAACCTATACTTCCCCTTTGGCAACTCATCATGCTCACAATGACCTGCTTTTTGTTCCTCCTAACCATTTAACTGAAACCTAGGGGATAGTGTATCTCACTGCTTGACGTCTGCTCTTTCTGGGAGAGCATGGCACAGGGAAATCATGCAGTCCAACCTGTAGAATTAGTTTGGATCTGAATTTTGATTAAATGAGGGTAGGATGTTCTGTTCTAGGGGTTGGAAGTGATAAACACGCCCTTCAAAGATTTCAATTCTTGATGAAGCACAGTGCTTACACTTCATTGTAAGAGACTCAAGAATCTTCACTCTTATGAATACTTAAAGGTCAATAAGTCTGTCCTTTAGGGATGGAGTTCATTTATTTGTGCATCTCCAAAGTACAGCCTTACATTTATCATTTTCCCTTTTATGTTAATCCCCATGATGTATCCTACATTATGCCTAAGCACTTAGAGATGATTAAAGATAATGAAGTTATTGACAATCCAAAGAATTGAAGGAAATTCATGGTAGATCTCACTCAGTACAAAGCTAACTTATCTAGAGGGTGGCAGGGGAGAAATATGGAGGGAGATTGTTGCAGGAACAGGGAGGGAGGGAGAGATAGAACATGATAGAAGCACCAGTGGCATTTTTGTAGTTCTCTGCCTCTGAGTGTATCAATTCAGGGAACATATCACCTTTTTCCAAGTAAAATTCAAGGCAGCACTTTAGATGAAATAGCAAAATTAAAAAACAAATATTGAATGAGCATCTACTATGCCAGGTGCTATTTGTGACACATAAACTTGTTACATTACTTAATTATGTAATGGAATGGAAGTGAGTAAAAAGTAGATTGAACTCAAGATGCGCTATGTGAAATTAAACACTTGGAATTTTATTTGGAAAGATAATAGCAGTAAGCTCTCCTTGGCCCTGTAATAATTTTCTAGAGAAATATCTACCCTGTTACCGGGCTAATTTGAATTAAAGTTGGAGAACTAACTATACTGAGAAGATGAGGAGAGAGTGAGATGAATAACTGATAAATCTTTTCCATCTCTAATTTTCCCTAATATGTTGGCTTTTGCTCAAATTGAAATTCATGATGTGGAATATATGTTGTTTCATGTATTTCCGTTGTGCTGTTATGAAACCATAAGCTGAAATGTGTCTGTAATCCATTAGACGATGGTCATAGCATAGCCAGAAAGCCCTGGTGAGGCCTTTTGAAATTCCAGAGAAGCCATGTCAAGCAGAACTTTGGTCTCCAAGATTTTTATTAGAAACAAATGAAAGGAAACATAAACAGACCAATGAGCAAGTGACCCATATCGTTACATAAACCTTGATGCCTCGAATTCGCTTGTCCTTTAGAGCAGTGTGCTTAGTGCCAGCCTGGATGAGGTCATTGGAATGCTACAACCTCACAGGATGCTTGCAATAGTGGCACTTCACAGGGACATTTATCTTAATGTTCAAGACATGCAGAAAATACCTCTTTTCTCCAAGGCTTGCTGGCTTACCTGCTTTAGCATGTCTGTCCAAAAACCAGCCTATATAAAATGTGCGGAATAAAATTCTGACGTTTTAATTGTATGTCTGCTCATACACTCTCAGCAGAAAACATTCTGGAAGCCTAAAAACTTTATTTGAAACATCTTTTCCTCCCATTTTTATTTTTTGAGAATGCTACAGTATTGGCTAGAAAAATTGCTAATGATGAAATAACACACAATTAAATTTATTATACAGAATTAATCTTGTCGGTGGTAGTATTTTTGCTGTTTTTGGAGTCTTTTCAAGTTTAATCATTAATGCTTGCCAAGAAAAATGTAGAAAAGAAAGGATTATTGTTCTTAATCCAGGTAAGTTTTCTCATTTGGAATTATGCAAATTGCCTCTGAACAATGGTTCTGTCCTTATTATCTTCAGTAAATGACAATAGCAATTTTTTAAGATCAACATGAATTACTTGTCACTTTTCTTCCTGCCAACATGAATGGTAGGAATTTTCTTTCTGAAAGAAGACATTTTTCAAACTGTCACATCCTCAAATCTTCAAATCTTAACTCCATGGAGTACATCGTAATTGACATACTTTTTTCCTAAAATTCTACAACTAACAAAGAATGATAATTAGGGAGCAGTACCTTGATATGGTTAGAGTTGACTGAGCCTGTGAGCACGCTCAGTTTGTCCACGTGTTTGAAGCTTGATTGTGACTGACATGAAAGTGTTTCTGTGGTTTGCTTTTTAACAGTACAATAAAGTTGCCATTATAAGTGGTCAGAAACCACAAGCCAGATATTTACATGTGAGGTTCTGTTTGTAGCATTATTATATAAATATGTTCTTTTCCTGTCATGGGTTATTTTTTATAAAAGAGTTTTCCTTACTGTTTTGTCTTCTACTTTCCTGTGTTATAAATATACATCCTAGTTTCTCCTCAGATCACAGAGGTTATGCCATAATTTGAATGTCCAGGAAATGAAATTTGATGAAATTTTCATTTGTAGGCTAGATCAGAGTTCACAAACTCATGGCCTGTAGACCAGAGCTGGCTGGTATTTTGTTTGGCTTGAACAATGCTTTTAAAGAATACAAATTAATTTCCCATGTTTAAAATTACACCATAACACATAAAAAACTGAATTTTTGTCATAAGGAATCAGATCTGGTAGTCCTGAACTTGCAGTTGACTGTGGCTGATTCATGACTGCCACCTTTCACTGATCTTGTATAATTCATCATGGCCCCAGTGCCCCTCATCACCAGAGCTGACCTTTCCCTGTTACCACACCCCCCCCATGACAACCCACTCCCCTCATCACCACAGCCCCACTCTTCATTGCACCAGCCTACCCCCCTCATCACCACAACCCAGGCCCTCATCATACCAGCCCACCCCCCTTCACCACACCCTACCCCCTCATTACACCAACCCCCATCACCACAGCCCACCCCCCTTTACCACAGTCCACCCTCCTCATCACCGGAGCCCAGCCCCCTCATCACAGCCTACTCCTCTTCTCAGCCTCCCTCTCCATCACTACAGCCCACCCACCTCACTATATTTTTCTCCTTAGACTAACAGGCCCCTGTGGCATTTAGGTGTGTAACCTGTCAACCAAAGGTTTTTTAACTCTCCATCTGAAGCAGATAAGAATATTATATGTATATTTACTTTGGAGTAAGTATAATTAATTGATTGTTTTAACTCTCAGTTAAATTTGTCTTTAAGAACCATGTGGGTAACCCCCTCAGGTCCCTTACCACTTTTCTGTTTTCTCAAATCCTGCTTTAAAAAAAAAAAAAAAAAACCATGTGATAATAGAGTAAAAAAAGATAAATAAATAAAAGTGAACAAAATTATTTAAAAATAGCCATGCCATACACATTTCAACAGTTGTTGAAATCTCTTCTGCATTATTGAGCCCTTAATTAAAAAATCAGTATTGTAGAGGAAAGAGTGTTTAAACAAAAAGCATATATATATATCTTAATTTTACAAATTAAAAAAGGAATGCCCATTTACCTTCCCACGTGCAGAAAGTTCTAATATGTAAAAATCTGCCTTTGAGTTTAGTTGCTAACATAAAAATTTGGTGTTTAACCTCTCACTTACTAATTCCCATTAGTAGCTATTACAGAAGGAAACCCAAATCAAGTTTGTGCAACTTTTCTGAACTCTCATGTGCCAGATTAGTTTATAGTTTATAGTTTCCTCTTTCTTGTGGCCTTCTATGGATCTTGGAACATCCACTCTTGACCACATTAAGTGAAATAACGTTTCCATAATAATAGCTAGTCTTGGACTGAGTCTCATAAACTGGGTGATGTCAGGGAGGAAGTGAATGGACAAACTGGTTCCTAAGTAAGTCACGAAGCTTGATGGAGCTTAGCACCAGGCTACACACCTGCCCCTAGGACTGGCACCCTCCCCTACATCTAGACTTGGTTTGAACAAAAGTACCGGATGCTTGCTTGGCCTTTATTTTATCTATTTTCATCTGGAAATCTGGATCAGAATGCCCATGGGTAGGTTTCCTTATATGAACCTTAATCAGGATGAATCTCCAATCTGATCACTAACCTGAGTGACACTTAATGACCAAGAAAAGAATACATGACTCGCCCATAGGAGTCAGTCCATTATCAATGTTGCTCAGATTCTTCCTGACCTTAAAGCGTTAGACCTTCAAGGTCTAGTGTCTACATAAAACTGCCTATGGAGACGCTATTTTCACCAGAGAAGATACTTAAAGAAGCTTTTGTGTCCTTTCTCATTGTGAATACTGTTCCTGCTGTCTTTCTTTCCCCTGTGTCTCCTATAGAGCTCCTGAAGAGACTCCCCATTTCTTGGAATACTTCCTAGGACATATTCAGACACAGAATTACTAGGCCAAAGAACGTGAATAGTTTGATACTCTTGATAGATATTATAAAATCACTCTTCAGAAAGCTTATAGCAATTACAATCAATTATATCAATTACAGCTAACTGGATTTTGGTACATTAGCTTTTGTATAAAATCTGTTTATTTTATAAATTTAAATTTTTGATTGGTAATAATTATAGTCAGTTTTATCAATTACAGTTAACAGGATTTTGATACATTATCTTTTTCAAAATTTTGACTTATTTTTTAAATTTTTAATTGATAGTAATTGTATATACGTATGGGGTGCAATAGTGATATTTTGATGTATATATACATTGTAGAAAGAGTAAAAAAAGCTAATTAGCATATTCATCAGTTTACCTACTGACATAACTATCACCATGCCGTTGAATAGATCACTAAAACTTAGTCTTCCTGTCTACATGAAAATTTTACCCAATTTACCCTTTCACCTTTAAAAATAGTATTATGGCCATTGTGGTCTAGTTCCTGGCTCTGGAGTCACTATATCACATTGTGTAATGAACTTAACCTTCTGAGCCTCAGCTTTCTTATCTGTAAAATGAGTACAACTGCCAGGCGCAGTGGCTCAAGCCTGTAATCCCAGCACTTTGGGAGGCCAAGGTGTGGGGATTACCTGAGCCCGTGGGTTCAAGAACAACCCGGGCATGCACCTGTAGTTCCAGCTACTTGAAAGCCTGAGGCGGAAGGATTGCCTGGGCCCAGCAGATCAACGCTGGGGTGGCCATGAGCGTGCGTGCTACTGTACTCCAGCCTGGGCAACAAAGTGAGACTCCAACTCAAAATTCTTTTTTAAATGAGTACAACCACAGCACATATCTCACAGCGATATTGGGAGCATAGAAAGAGTTAATGATTCCATGCCAAACTCTTAGTAAGTAGAATATTTAGCCACCATTATTGTTTATAAATTTTCATATCACAATCATTGTGTAATATATAACTTTCAAACTTTTTTAACATCTTAGTATAAAACTTTTCAAAACCACTATATAATTTTTCATTGTAATTTCTATTGACTGCATAATATTCTATCCATTATTGCTAAACATTTAGATTGTTCTCATTTTCCATTATGGAAAATAATTTTGCAATGAAAACTTTAGGCTTGAGACGCTCTATTTCTTGGAATGCTTCCTTAGGACATACTCAGATGCAGAATTACTAAGTCAAAGAATTTGAATAGTTTGATGCTCTTGATAGATATTATAAAATCACTCTTCTGAAGTAGAGTGTTCTTCAGAAGTAAAGGAGATACTTTGAAAGGAGAGAAGATACTTTGGAAGAGTATTCAACCCTCACAACCCAACACCTTGCCACATTAGGCAGTGTTGTGGCCCTAACAGTTCTTCAATAGCACTTTCTACTTTTCCAAAGGGTTATATTAAGTATAGTGCACTAGCAATGTGAAGGAGTAATGACTTCACTTCTTCCTTATTAGCACCCAGTCTTTAAAAGCTTTACATTGTCTTTTATTACTGGTGATTGTCTTTTATTACTGGTGATTTAGACTTTTCCATATGTGTCTGTCTACTTTCATTTGTGAATTCTTTGTGTTCTGGACCATTTTTTATCCATTGGGGTTGAGTTTATTTCCCTACTATTGTATATACCTGATTCATCACCAAGTAAAGAAAAGGTGGTATACAAATGTTCGTTATGCAGGTACACTTGTTGATTAATTGTACTCCACATCTTTAAAATTAAAAAATTTTTTTTTTTTTTTTTAATTAATCAGTATTTTTATTATAGTTTTGTGGGGTAAGGATTAGGTGTACAATTACGTTTCATTCAGACACCCTGTTGATAAGAGGTGTTTTCCCAGCCCCAGACAGATATTTGCTACTGTTAATCCCCTGCCCCTCCCCCCCATAGTTTCCCAGTACCGTCAGTCATTTTGTTATAGTATTACATTGGATGTTCAAGGTCCACTATATGAGTGAGAACATGTGATATTCTGATCTTTGTTTCTGTGTGAGGTCACTCAGTATTATAGACTCTAGTTCCATCCAGGTTGCTGCGAAATTCATGATTTTGTTCTTTTTTATGGCTGCGTAGTATTCCATCGTGTATATGTACCACATTTTTTTAATCCAGTCCTCTTTTGATGGGCAGCATGGTTGTTTCCAGGTTCTTGCTATTGTGAACAATGCTGCGATAAACATACGTGTGCAGGTATCTTTTTTATAGAGTGATTTGTCTTCTTCAGGGTATATTCCCAGTAGGGGGATTGCAGGGTCATATGGAAGGTCAATTTTTAGAGCTTTTAGGAATCGCCACACTGCTTTCCACAGAGGTTGCACTAGTTTACACTCCCACCAGCAGTGTAGAAGTGTTCCCTTTTCACCACACCCTCTCCAGCAGCTGTTATTTTTTGAGTTGTTGATAATTGCCATTCTGACTGGAGTTAGGTGGTATCTCAGTGTGGTTTTGATTTGCATCTATCTTTATTCTTATTTTACTTATATGAATTCTAATCTAATAATACTTGACTACTCATATTCTATATTTATTTTCTATTTAATTATATTTCATGTAATTACTTTCAACCATTATCCTACTTTTATCTATTTATTTTTTATTTATTCCACTATTATATATAATTATTTTAATCATTTTTAATCTATATAATTACTTTATTTTATACTATTACATTTATATTACTAAATCATTTTAACCTTATAAATTTATATCTACTATATCCATACTTTCTTATATTATGTTTAAAAGCAGCTGCCCTCAGGATCAACTTGTCTCAAATCTCACAAACTTCCTCTTCCATCTTACCGGTCTAAGGTGTTATTTAAGTATAGGTATGTTAACCTTTAAAAATAAAGAATGGGAAAGGTTTTTGTTTTCCTTAAACACAATTGTTTTACTTTTCATAGAAACGGAGGTAACTAGTGTCTCTAATGAATGTGCTTTTGCTGTTGTTCCTTTCTTATGTCTCAAGCCTTAGTTTTACTAATACATCATCCTCGCCAATGCTTCACCAGAAAGGGGTACTTTCTGTCTTATGCATGCACTCCTAAAGATCAAAGTGGCCCATAAACAGGATCTATGGGGCGTTGCCTCCAGCACAGCCGCTTTAGCTGCAGCCTTGTTCCCAGCCAGCGTTTTTCCATTTTCAAGTAGCCCTTACTTTGTATTCTGTTAGGTGTTGCGGCTCCCAACATGGTACCATGTTTTTTGCAACTGTGATTAGAGCTGCAAAATGCATACTGGTGCAGGTATACTTTTAGTAAAATGATTTGAGTTCCTCCTGGTATATTCTCGATAGGGGAATGACTGAGACACATGGTAGGTAAATATTTTGTCCCTTTACAAACGACAACACAGTTTTCCAAAGATGTTGTTCTACTTTTCAGTCCACATGCAGTGTAGACTCATTTATTTATTCCCAAATACTTACCTGCATCTGTTTTTGTTTGTTTTATTAATGATGACCAACCATACAGTGGGTATGGGGTATGTCAATGTGGTCTCATTTGCATTTCTTTGATGATTAGTGAGGTTGAGCAATTTTTATGTGTCTGCTGGCTAACCGTATGTCTTTTTATGAAAAGTGTCCAATCACGTATATTGCACTTTTCAAAGGGAATGTTTGTCTAATTTATCTGAGTGCTTGAGTCTCTTGTAGACCCTAGATTTTATGCTTATTTACTAATATATAGGTGGGAATCGTTTTTCCCATTCTGTTGGCTGTATCC
>NW_007259087.1:15081-25564 GCF_000164805.1 Carlito syrichta | reverse complement strand
GAATATTTTCCACTTGTTCGTGTCAGCTTTGATTTCTTGAGCAAGTGATTTGTAATTTTCATTATAAAGGTCTTTCACGTCTCTGGTAGGAAGATGCCAAGGTATTTCATTTTTTTTGTGGCTATTGTGAATGGAATTGTGTTTTTTATTTGGGTTTCTGTTTGTTTATTATTGGTGTAGAGAAATGCGATTGTCTTTTGTACATTTATTTTGTATCCTGAGACTTTGCCAAAGGCCTTTATCAATGTAAGGGAGGCCTTTGACAGATTCTCTTGGGTTTTCGAGGTACACCATCATATCATCTGCATAGAGAGATAACTTGACTGCCTCTTTTCCTATTTGAATACCTCTGATTGCCTCCTCTTCTCTGATTGCTCTAGCCAGGACTTCCAATACTATGTTGAACAGGAGGGGAGAGAGTGGGCATCCTTGTCTAGTTCCAGTTTTCAGGGGAATTGGTTCCAATTTTTGTCCATTTAGGAGTATGCTGGCTGTAGGTTTCTCATAGATGGCTTTTATTATTTTGAGGTATGTTCCCCGTAAAAAATTTTTTAAAAAGCAAATTCATACTTGTAAATGATACATTTAAAAAAGAGAAAGATCTCAAATTAGTCACCTATCATTACATGTTAAGGAACTAGAAAAAGAAGAAGTCAAACCAAAGTTAATGCAAAGAAGGAAATGATAAATATTAGAGCAAATATAAGTGAAATGTAGAATAAAAGCAATAAAAACTAGAAAAAAAAGAAAGAAAAAGTGGTACATCAAATCTTGGTGCTTTCAGTCATACCTGCATACACAGAACGTAGCCATCTTGGAAAACAGAGGACCTGTGTCTTTTCCTTCAAATACTCCAACCCACTTGGGAAAGCACAACTTCATTTATATGTCTTTTTTTCTAATAACTGGCTATTTATAACATGTTTGAGCAAGAAAGATAACTAGAAACCATAAAGCACACATACTTCATTTAACTAGTTGAGGAAGTAAAACCCAAAGGTTAATACGTTAACCTGTGCTATCTTCCATAGCTGGTTCTGGAAAAAAACAAAACTTGAGCCCAGGTGTTTGGCCCTCCCAGCCCAGCACCTTGCCACCTTAGGTAGTGTTATGGCCCTAACAGTTCTTCAGTAGGACCTTCTACTTTTCACCTGGAGTGAATTTTGAAGAACAAAAGAGCAGGGAAGGCTTTTTGGCTCTTTCCTGTCCATATTCCATTTCCCAGCATTCTCAGCCTCACCCTTTCCGGCTGAGCATTTCCTTAAGGATAATGAATAAGCATGAATTGAAGACAACTCAGCTCAGATTTGACTAACTTTTGCAAATTTTATATATAGCCTATATATATAGATAATTATTTGGGCAACTGCAGTAGCATCACCCACTGTCGATTGTTGATAAGCTGAGGAGTGGGGCGGGGAAGGGTATCAACTTTTGTAAATATTTTCCACTGCCAAGAATAACAACAGTTCATGAATATGGGCAGTGAGTTTTGCCTGGAAAAATACCTATCTGAATGGAGGGACATTTTCTTAACTTTCTGGCACTATTACGGGCAAGGAGAACATGCATCTTCTACCTGGTTTTCCTCACACCATTTTTTTCTCCTGAAGAGATACTTAAAAATTAAGCAACAAGTTTGGTGCGCTTTCTCTGTGTAGACCAGCGTCTTCTGAAGGCCGGAAGGAAAAATCATTCATGAACCTCTGCCCAAATATGCCTCAGACCAAAAAATGCACACAGAACTGAATGCTGGAGCAAATACATAGTAATAACTATAGTTTAATCATACCTAGTACAAATCTATTTAATTTACAGACACATTTCATTTCAACGCTTTTTAAATGATTGATCTTGAAATGCTCTATTTTTGAATATTAAATTTTACTATAGTAATAAAAGTGTAATAGTATTTTTTCCCTTTCTAGGTGTTCATCAGGCAACAGTTATTGTTCTAGCAATACTAGAGCAATCTCTGATTGCAAAGATGTATGAGAATACTTCTGTTTTTTTCTCATTTTTAAAATTTACTACTCTACTTACAAGTCATGTTATTAGTTGTTGCTGAGATACTGCCTTTTTGCTCAGCACAGCTCTCTTTTACTATGTTTTGCCAGATAAATGAGTTATAAATAAATGTATCTCAATAGAATATTCTTTTTTATTACTTTCTTTGCTAGATAAATAAAACTAAAAAAAACCTTGTTCTATTACCTAAAAATTTAGCAGAAAACTTCATGTTCTTTTAAAACAGAAAAAAAAATGTCACTGGCTGAATCTTGAAGCTTGTTAGACTTCTAAATTCTTTCAGAAACAAAAAGTAGCATATTTATGTTTTACAAAATTGTTAAGTGTTTTATTGCAGTTGATATAATTTGATGCATGTAGTATACTTAAAGTTTTTTTATGTCACAATCATGTCCTTTTTAAAAAGCCTTTAGCAGGCCAAGTGTGATGGTTCATGCCTGTAATCTCAGCACTGTAGGAGGCTGAGGCAGGAGGATTACTTGAGCCCAAGAGTTCGATACCCCTCTGGGCAGCATTGCGAGGCCTCATCTCTACAAAAATTTTTTTAAAAACCAGACAGTCTTGATAGCACACACATGTAGTCCCAGCTACTCAGGAGGCTGGGGTGGAAGGTTCCTTTGAACCTAGGAGTTCAAGGCTACAGTGAGCCGTGGTTATGCCACTGCACTCCAGCCTGGGCAACAGAGCGAGACCCTGTTTCAAAAAAAGCTTTTAGCAATGAATTTTTTTAATTTCCCATATAACACTTTTCCCTCTTTCTTCTGAAAGTAAAATTATTTATGAAACTGTGGTTTAGCAACAAGAAGAGACAGAAAATGATATCTTTTTGTTCCTTCACGAGAGGCAATGGAGTGTAGTGTGCTAGAAAGAGCTCTGGACTGAGAAGAAGGAAACGTGGGTGCTGCTTCCAGCTCTGCTGTAATATCAGTGTTTGTTAGATGGTTGGATCAGTGAATAGACACAAACTCTTTGAACCTCAGTTTCCCAATTACCAAGTTTAGAACCTGGAGTAGATTATGCCTCCTACTACTCTTAAAATTTCCTCATTGCATGTAAGCAATGTCTGCCTTCTTACTGGAATCCTTTGTTGTGAAATAGTCTTCTCAAGGATTGCCATAATGGAATACATTTGGTATGTATTAGTGTAGTGATACTTCACCTATTTTTTAATTGCTAATTCATCTCCCTCCACTTGGAAACATTCCTTACCTAATTACACAGGAAGCCAGTGATTGGTGGGGGGGATGAGGGGGAGGTCTTGGTTTTATACCTTTTCTAATGCTCTAACATGTGAGATTAGTTTCCCTGAATTCTTTTTGTCCAAATCTAAAATCAAAAATTTTCATACATTTTTATACCTGTCCCAAATTCAGTTCTTAATTTAATGAGCACATATCCATACATGAGTTTATCTACAGAAAGTCTTGCTGTCACGTTTTAAGGCCCTACTGCTCGATTAAACTCATGCTTGGTAAACATTTCCCATGCTGTTTATTTTGTGTGAAACTTCCACTTCTGTAAATAACCTGCCCAAGAGAAGTGTGGAAGGACAAAGATCGACTAGAAAGAGAGAAAGTAGGTGAGAAAAAGAATGGAAAAAAATACATGAGGATCCAAGATTATCTTGCAGGAGAGTTTCTGGTGTGGATTTGTTACTTTGTTTGAAATAAATTACTAGAATAGCAGGCATAATCACATTCAAATTTAACTACAACATCTGTTTAGTGGATTATTATACAGACATTAAGATTATATCTATGAAGAATTCTTAATTTACTGATATGTAATATGGTAACTGAGTAAATAAATTTTGTATATAGTTTGATCTAAACTAAAGGGAAATAAAAACACCAACATATTAACTGCAGTTTTCTCCAGATGATCATATTATTTTTCATTTGTGTTTTTACTTTCAAAAAACAACATAGTTTTTGTTAAAAATGTACCATAAACATTATGTTGTGGGTTTTTTTTGTATTATTGCAAATTGGGGTTTTCTCATTCCTATACTCATAGAAGAATGGCCCCAGAAGAGGAACATCTCAAAGAGGTTCAACTTACTCCTCGTACCTGAGGGGACAGCTGCAGGACATGTCCCAACTATCAGGGAGAGAGTCCAGTAGCATCAGACGTGGGAAAGTGGATCTAAAACATCACAGGGTCAGCAATGCAGGGTTGAGGTCCCACATGCTTTCATGTCATTCACTGAACATTTATTGATGGATGCTAGCTACATACTGGAGATCTCAGAAGAATACGAAGACATATCTCAGACTAAAAGGAACTGATGGACTTTTAGGAGAAGACAAATAAATCTTAAGTGTAATGAAAAAGCTGTATACAGAGGAAATCACAGCATAAGAGCAGAGTAGTCAGATTGGCCCAGGGAATCCAGAGGCGATGTTTGAGTCTAGAGTTGGTCACAAGGATGGGGCAGAGTTGCACATGTAAAGACCATTGAGCATGAGCCTGCATGATGGCTTCTGGGACTTATGATTATTTTAGTAAGAGTGGACACAGATTGTAAAACAGATAAGAACACACTTATCTGGTAAGGAAAGTGACAGGAGAAAATCATGACTGTCTTTGAGGGTCCTGCTGTAGTGTGGCTCTTGTCCTATAGATGACAGAAACCATTTAGAGGTTTTAAAGCTGTGGATTTACATTAGGTTTGCACTTTAGAGAGATTATTTTGGTGGTGGTAAGGGACAATGGGAGAAATAAAAGGTCAGAGGGAAGCTGTTATGATGATCTAAGCCAGAGGAGCAGCTGACCTGAACTGGGAGGGAAGGGGATGACAAACAGAATGAAGAGGAGGGATCGGACTTGAGAGACAGTGAAATATGGACTTGGATCCAGTAGTCTGTTGGATTTGGAGTGTGAAAAAAAGGGGGAATAGGAGGATTCCTGGGATTCTGATGAATTCTGGTAGATAGAAGAACCAACCATTAAAATAGGGATTAGACCAGGCCCAGTGCTCAGGCCTGTACTCCCAGCACTTTGGGAGGCCGAGAGACCCCGCCTCTACAAAAATAATAATAATAATAATAGCTGGGCATGGTGGTGTATGCCTGTAGTCTCAGCTATTCAAGAGGCTGCGGAGAGAGTGTCACTAGAGCCCAGGAGTTGGAGGCTGCAGTGAACTATATTGCACTACTGTACTCTAGCCTGGGCAACAGAGTAAGACGTTGTACCCCCCCAAAAAAAAAGAAAAGAAAAAGAAGGAAGGAAGAAAGGAAGGAAGGTGGGGAGGATGAGGATGAGGAGAGAGAGAGAGAAAAAAGAAAAGAAAAGGAAAGAAAGAAAAATGAAAGAAAGAAAAATAGGGATTATAGCGGGAGATACTGGGAAATAACGCGTGGCTACTCTGGACACACTTAAAGCCCTTTTTGTCCTTCCATTTCTTCCATTCTACCTCTTCCTGTCTTTCTAGCCCTTCCTGCTCTTTCTGCCTTTTTTCTTTCCACCAATTTGTTTAGTCATTTAGTAAACTTTTATTAAGCCCTCACTGTATACCAGGCACTATCCTAGCCATGTCCTAAGTCCATTGTAAACCACATCAATTTCCTGTATCTTCTACCACACGAGGGAAGAAAGTAATTTTTACAAACACAACTGCTAGGTTTCTCTGGGTCAGTTCACAACTCATCAGGCATAAGACACAAATTGCTTGACTTCTTTCAAATGGCATTGCATGATATATATTTTTATATTGGAGCTACCACTAATACTAATGGCCATTTTCTTTCTAGGTAGTGCCATTATTTCTGTTATGTTTCTGAAAGAAAACTTGAGAGCTTCAGATTTACTAGGTAAGTAATTATTTAATTCATGTAATTATAGCATTGTGTGATTAGGAAAGAAACCATAATATGTACTAAAAATTTGTACTTTTAAAACTGGAAACAGGCCAGGCATGGTGGCTCATGCCTTTAATTCTAGCACTTTGAGAGGCCAAGGTGGGAGGATTGCTTAAGCCCAAGAGTTCAAGACCAACCTGGACAACATAGTGAGACCTCGTCACTACAAAAAAATTTAAAAATTAACTGGGCATGGTGGTACACGCCTATAGACACAGCTACTTGGGAGGTTGCAGAGTGAGACCCCAACTCAAAAAGATTAAAATAAAATAAAATTGGAAACAAATGACTAAAATGGGTGTAAATCTCATTTAGAAGTGAGCATCATTCTGTCTTGGAGCTCCCATCTCTGCCCACATGAAAGACTTCCATTGTCACTGTGACCACTGTGCATGCTATTGGCCATCGCAAATTATTATTTTGTAATAATATTAATGTTATGAAATTTGTATGAGCATAATAAAATCTGATGAAAGCTTCCATGTTACCTAGAGGGCTATTCTACATCAAAGGATGTATTTATTATAATAAAAACCACAAAAAATTAGATGTACCAGCAAACTACCTAATTTGTACTTAGCTTTCTCCAAAGGTAACACAGAACATTGCTCTTTAAAATTTTATTTGTAAATACAGTTATTAATGTAAAACAACAGTAGCCTTCCTGGCTATCAGAAACATTTCTGTTATATAGTAAAGCCACTGTTTATTTATTGTATCCTCCAGCTCTTGTTGGAAATATCATTGGTGAGAGGAATTATAGGGATTCCTATTTTCTTTTTTTTTTGAGTTGGAGTCTCACTCTGTCGCCCAGACTGGAGTGCAGTGGCCGCTCCCGGCCACCGCAGCCTCAACCTGCTGGGCTCCGACGATTGTTCTGCCTCAGCCTTCCAAGTAGCTGGAACTACAGGCACGCGCTACTACACCTGGCTGATTTCTTTTTATTTATTGTAGAGATGAGATCTTGCTGCCCTGGCGGGTCTCGAACCCACAGGCTCAGGAAATTCACTCACCTCAGCCTCCCAAAGGCGCGAGATTACAGGCTGAGCCACCGAGCCCGGCTTCCTAGTTTCTTCCTTGACAAAATTCTGTTTGAATTGCTGCTGACATATGCTAATGAATACAGACACTTTAGGCACTTTGAATAAAACAATGCCTGCTCTCTTCTAAGGAGATCATATTTTTTAAAAAACTTGAACTCTAAATGTGGTATCAGTGTTGGTATGTTGAGCATTTGTTTTCCCTGATCATGTTTCCCTTGAGCCTAATGTCTTAAAAATGTTTTCACTTTTTCTTTTCCTCCTTGGTTTGATTCTGCTAGCAGAGTTTTTAGTCAACATTGTCAAATTTTTCATGGTTAAGTGTTTTTCTAAATGCATTCATATGTGGGTTGTATCTTTTCCAGCATATTCTTTTTCTATACTCTTTTTTATGGATGATGGTTTATGGAATCATTTGGGAAAGTAATATGAAATCAGAAGTAAGAATCACCAGTACCTGAGTTTTATAAATTTAAAATCAGGTCCTACATTATTTTTCTCATTTATCAAATGAGGAAAATTTTAAGTCATTTTATCTAACATCTGCCATCTTTTGTAGTTAGTGGTTGATTAGCAATCAAATTAATCTAAGATATTTAATGAGATAATGCAGATTTAAATGGGGATTTTCTAATTATCTTAAATATTAGTCATAAAAAGAAGATTAAGCTAGAATACCTGCCCCCAAATAATTTATAGTCCATGATAAACTATATTCACAAACAAGCTTTTTTTAAAGTAGAAAAGATATGTATCCTAATGCCTGCCGTGAGCCTTGAGTTTACAAAAGTGATTCTGAATCAGCATTACTGATATTTTGGTCCAGATAATCCCTCATTGCAAGGGACTGTCCCATGGACTGTAGAGTCTTTAGCATCCCTCCTGGCCTTTTCCCACTTGATGCCGCTAACACCCTCCCACCAGTTATGACAACCAAAAATGTCTCCATACATTCCCAAATATCCCCTGGGGGATAAAATCACTTTCGGTTGAGAGCCACTGGTTTAGAATAAAGAGAGATTACCCCAGCTGGGAAGATCAGAGATAATTTTTTCCGGCAGAAGTAACATTTGAATTGGTTCTGACTGCTGGGTAGGACAGAAGTAGGCTATATCCAAGGATGTGAAGGACAAACAGAGGGAACAACAGAAAAGTTCACAAAGGTGCAAAAAAGGTAAGGTAAAGTCTCTGTTTCCTACTGTACTGCAATGGCTGCCGATAAGGATTAGGGGAAGATAAATGTAAGTGTCACTATGGAATGGAAGAAACAAACATCAATATGTACAGGCGATTTGATTATATACTTAGAAAACTCAAGATCAACTAAACATTATTAGAAGCAATAAGCTTCTAAGTAGAAGAACATTACTAGAAGCAGTAAGTTAAACATTAAAGGATATAAATTCAACTTACTCTCATGACTTCAATCTCTGAATTCGACCTCTGCTATCAACTGTATGGCCAACCTAGTATTAGTTAATGTTTCTAAGCTGACAAATATACTAATTTAAGACTATTTGAAGGTCAAAGTGGATAATTCATATAAAAGCACTTTAAAAAATGCAAAGCTTTGTCAATATAACTGTCATAATTTCTACAATCATCTTCATACATGAAAGATTCCTAAGAGGTAATATTAAAAGTGTAACATAAGGAGTGAGAAACATGCACATACAAACACGCGCACACACACCAAGAAAACAAACTAACTAAATAAAATCTCTAATTTAATTCATTAAAATTTTTCTAACTCTTCATATTTTAATGACAGCTAACACTTATTAAATATTTACTGTTGTCAGATACTATTATAAGTGTTTTATACATGGATTATCTCTTTTAAATGAAGGAATAATTCATTAATAGAAGCAAAATCTGATATTTAGAGAGGTTAAAAACTTGCCCAAGTTATAACTTGTTTGTTTGCCTTCCTGACTTAATACTCTTTGATTAAGACTGTATAACTGATAAATCACATTTGCCTCACATCATAGTTAGAAATAATCAATTTTGCATTTAATCTAGTGACACTGGAATAAAAAAGGATTTAACCACCCATTAATATCATAAGATTATCATCATCTGAGATGTAGTAATTCAGTCCATAACTAAGGAAGTCAGGGAAGAGCTTTTCCCAAGCTCAATCAGTAATGTGTTAAGTCATATGTGTTTTCTTTGGGCCTTTATTGCTGTTGCCTTGAGAAAATTTAGCTCTTTCTGTTAAAAGCAAAAAATGCATTTTTTTTTCTTTATAGGGACTAAAACCAAACAGGGGAAAGAGTGGTTAGTGGTGTTTTTTAAAGATTAACATATGAGCATGCTAAAAATTAAATTGTCAGAATGTGTAAAGGAAAATCGTTTATTTTTCCCTGTTTCAAGCAAAGGAAAGTTTGTTTTTCATGATGGAACAAATGAAGATTTTGGGGCCATGTGGAAACAAGCTGAACTAATTTATTGCCAAATGTTACTCTGTGGCTATGAAGCTTTTCACCACTAGTCTCAAAAAAATGACCTCACAAAAGCTATGTCTGAAAGGAATGGCCAACTATTATTAATTCAATGACAGGTTTTGGACTGTACTCTGATTCTTAGTGGATTAATAATTTTAAATTATTTAAATGATTATTTTTTCCTTTTAAAATTTCTCTCCACTTCTAGCAACTAAAAACTATAGTATTTTCTTCTCTCTTCTCCTTTAGTCATCAAAAGTACCCAGTCTAATAGTCTGTGAGCTTCTAGTTGATTTAAGACCAGATAGTGTCATAGTAAGAAATAAAAATTGCAGTCAATTCATCAGCACTCTCCAGAGACCAGTGATTTGATTACTTCAAGTCACTTATAAAGGGTTTCCCAGATAAAATGTCAAGAGGTTAACTGTGAGATGAAGACCATTTCCTTCTTGCCTTTTCCCATGCCAGAGGTCAGCTTGGTTTGGGGCCAGTGTGTAGAACAACCACTAAACTAGTCAAATGACCCATCATCTCTAGTTGAGGAGACAGATTGACTGTTTTGGTTGCAGAGCTGTCTCAAGAATGGAAGAATTTCCTCACAGAAGGTCCGGGGCTACTTGGATTCACTACCTTATTGAGATTTTCAGTCAGGCTTATGGTTGGCTGCCATACATATGAGCGTGCTGCACTTACAGGAGAGTCTTCCCAAATGGCTTGAGTAATACAAAACTATTTAGCAATTTTTGAACTAGAATTTAGCAATTGTAGTTTATTCTGTGACTTCTGGTAGCCCACAAAAGGTGGACTCCCACTGATTAGGAGATACACAGGGGTGGGGGGGAGGAAAAACTGGAATTTATTTATAAAAAGTTGTATAGCTATTCTTACATGTTTAAACTTAAGTCACCTTCAAAGTACTCTCTTTTTGAGGCAATACACCTATTGAGATGCTTTTTCCACTGCTCAGAACTGTGATTGAACTCGTCACTTTTGATGTCGATTAGTGCTTCTGCTGTTATTTTTCTTTCACCTCTTCCACATTGGCAAAACTTTTTTCGTCTTGAGACACAAAAAAATTTGCTGGAGGCAAGATCAGGTGAATTAG
>NW_007259087.1:0-14888 GCF_000164805.1 Carlito syrichta | reverse complement strand
AATCACTGACGCCAAACACAGCCTCTCACAATAACGCTAGATGGTACATGGATGCCAATGTGTTCCTAGAACACTTACCTAGCGGGAGAGGCCTGTACTATAAGGGGCTCATCCTCCAAAAATAGTTCCAGGGTTTTTGGTCCCCCTTGTATTGCAATTACCAAAGGGAACAGACAGCAAGCAGTCTTGGTAGGAGTCAGGTTAGCTGAATAGGAAAACCTCTTAAGGCTCCTGAAAATCAGGTCAAGACAGGTTACAGAAGTTAGAAAATAGGCAGTTAATACGACTTGGCATCCAGCCACAGAATGGAGACAAATTCAGAAGGATTTCAGGTTTCAGTTAAGGGAAAGAGTGGTCTGAAAAACAGGATGTCAGCTGAGAAAGACCTGCATGAGTAGAGCTTAGAAACCAAGGCTTCCACAGCCTTGGAACTCAGCAGGCAAGAGGTGCCAGTAACAGAAGCTTCAGAAGGAACCTGGTTCTGAGGTGTTCTTCCTTTTAGATTTCATTCTCTGTCCACAGATATCTATAGGAGACTTTTGCACCAGAACACTAGTAGCCTCCTGAAACAAAGACTGTGTTCTCACAGCTGGATCTAGTTAAATGTTAAGTATATCCCAAAGTATAAAATGTTCCCCAAAACACTTCTTCAGTGCAACATAAAAATGGTCAAATATGTTTAGAAAATATGACAAGCATATCCTCCTCTGGGAGATTCACAGTGAACACATATATCAGAGGATCTGAGAGGTTTTCCAGTAAAAGAACTATTTAAGCTCATTTAACTCACTTCTTCACGAATACATTTGCCTTGGGACCTTTTTTGGTCAAGTATCTGTCTTATGACACTGGTTCCAGGGAATACTAATTTGAGAATGGAAACATAAAATCAGAGAAATAACCTGAGACTGATTAGGGACCCTAGGGACCTCTGCCAGGTGGAATCAGTCTTTCTCTCACCAGCATGGATGATGCATCCAGCCTCAGGTTGTGCTCCCTACAGTTCCTGGGAGTGCTGCTCACTTAGACTACAATGTGAACGGCAGCCCCAGAAGTCCATTCAGCAGCCTTGATCAATGCATGCAAGAGACAGTAGAGTGTAACAGTTAAGAAAATAGACTACCAGCCGGGCTCAGTGGCTCAGCCTGTAATCCGCACCCTTGGGAGGTTGAGGTGAGTGGATTGCCTGAGCCCGTGGTTTCAAGACCCGCCTGGGCAGCGAGACCTCATCTCTACAATAAATCAAAAAAATCAGCCGGGCGTGGTAGCGCATGCCTGTAATTCCGGCTACTTGGAAGGTTGAGGCGGAAGGATCGCCGGAGCCCAGCAGGTCGAGGCTGCGGTGGCCGGGAGCAGCCACTGCACTCCAGTCTGGGCGACAGAGTGAGACTCCAACTCAAAAAAAGAAAAAAGAAAATAGACTACCTAGGTTCCAATACAGCTTCTCTTCTTATTAGCTGGAAAATCCCAGGAGAGATAGTTATTTCCTCTGTGACTCAGTTTCCTACTCTTGTCGAATGTACATAGTAATGGTTTAAGAGTATACATTGTATTTAATGTATATTATATAGTAAATACTATATAACATATATAGTATATGTTATAGTAGTGTAATAACACAATAGTAAATCATTTTTCACAGATTTGTTGTAAGGATTAAATTAGTTATGTATAAAACATTTAGGATTGTGCCTATAAATGTTAGCTATTACTATTATAGTTATCATCAGGTTTTGGTATGATGCTGATCATACTATAACTCTCATGTCATCCATACTTGTCTGCCTTTGGGAGGCTGAGGTGAGTGGATTGCCTGAGCCCGTGGATTTGAGACCCGCCTGGGCAGCGAGACCTCTTCTCTACAATAAATAACAAAAAATCAGCCGGGCGTGGTAGCGTGTGCCCGTAATTCCGGCTACTCGAAAGGCTGAGGCGGAAGGATCGCCGGAGTCCAGCAGGTCAAGGCTGCGGTGGCTGGGAGCTGCCACTGCACTCCAGTCTGGGCGACAGAGTGAGACTCCAACTCAAAAAAAAAAAAAAATTTAAGAATGTCACCTTAGTAGTGGGAAACTGCTAGGGGAGTGGGGAGCACACCTCATCAACAAGGGAATCTGCATAATGAACATTTGTATACTTAACCATGAATTGTACC
The DNA here is from genome assembly GCF_000164805.1 of Carlito syrichta. Lineage (NCBI taxonomy): Eukaryota > Metazoa > Chordata > Mammalia > Primates > Tarsiidae > Carlito > Carlito syrichta. Next base: position 12,736 of record NW_007259087.1, on the reverse strand, counting down.
TCACATCTTTAAAATAAAACATTTTTTTTTTAAATGTTGCCTTAAAAAAATTATGATCCTCTGGCCAGGCTCAGTGGCTTAGCCTGTAATCCCAGCACTTTGGGAGGCCGAGGCAAGTGGGTTGCCTGAGCCCGTGGGTTTGAGACCAGCCTGGGCAACTTGGTGAGACCTTGTCTCTACAATAAATAAATTTTTAAAAAATTAACTGGGCGTGGTAGCACGCACCTGTAGTTCCAGCTACTTGGAAGGCTGAGGTGGAAGGATTGCCAGAGCCCAGCAGGTCAATGCTGGGGTGGCCATGAGCATGCCACCGCACTCCAGCCTGGGCGATGGAGTGAGACTCCAATTCAAAAAAAAAAAAAATATGATCCTCCTTTGATTTATGCTTATCCAGTTATACCTGGTCTATCTACTATAAAGAGCAGGGATTAGCTTGTTTACCTGTTTTGCACATATGGCAAGTTTATAGGAAGATATTTTATGCATATTTTTTGAGATTTCCACCAGATACTGTAGATTTTTAAGTGACTTGAGTTGTATTTGAAGAGAAAGTGTATTTGCTGCAGGTTTGGTAGTGAGAGTGGAGGAGGGGGCCTCATCCCTGTGTCGTCGTGTCCAGCATCCAGACATTGGCTCATACCAGCAGTACCTACAGCTGCCCAACTGCTGTTTTTGGTCCCCTCCGATGTCTACATCTGGGGCTTTGTGCATCAGTTCCCTGAGGTTAGCTATGGGTAGAAAACACAGTACTATTCTTTTTCCTTCTTTGTTCTGTTGGTTAGTTATGTCATTTTCTTCCTTCTGTTTTCTTTTAAGACCAGTGAGGAGAATTCTTCACAAGCATGCAAAAGATACCAGCTAATCCCTTACACTCTCAAATTGACTTATCTCCTTAGAGACAGCCCCAATAACAGTCCTGATCATCCCCAGGCTGTAAAATTCGAGATCCAATTTTGGATTAACTTTTAAGTTTAACTCAGATGACCATTGACTCATGGCCGGCAGTTAACATCCTAGGATGAATTCCTCCAGGGTCCTCCGGCACTTAAGGCCCTCAGTGACCTTTCAGGCATATTCCGCCCCCCAGACTAACCTCTTGCAGAGTCAGATTCCTGAGGTCTAGCAGGTATGAGGATGTAATTTGTACCTACAGATGAGAAGACTGGGTCCCAGCAGGATAGATAACTTGTCTTGAGCTCTTCTGGCTAGAAAGCAGCAGTGAAATTTTGTGGGGGAAGTTTCAGCTTGGACTAGACTACTGGGATCCCATTCTTGACCCAGTGTACCCATTTCCCTGGGGAGAAGCGTGTCAGTGCTACCCCACTTCCTTTAAGATCTGACATGTTCAGATTCCTCCTTTGGGCAAATGGGCCAGCAGAAGACAAAGTTTCCAAAGTCAGAAATCTGTGTCTTTCAAGAGGAAGGAGTATTTGCGGCTTTACCAAAATAAAAATAGCAGGCACTGATGTCTCATGCCACTGTTAGAAAAAGGTGGCCTATAAATAAATTTTAAAGAAATATATTTAAGGGAGTGCAAATGACTGTCTTCACTTTTAAAAACTTAGGAAAAATGTGCACACTACTCATAAAGAACACAGTTAAGTTATTATATGTTAAAAAATATTGATGACACCAAACAAATAAACATACATTCGGAACTGCCTTTGTAATTGTTGGAGGTAACTGAGGTTAAAATGATTCAGAAGAAAGAATGTGTGACCTAACTGAGCTACCATAGAGTTACTTACCAGACTCATAGTGATGGGAGGCCCATATGAAATAATATACATGAAGGGGACTCAGGAAGTCTAACTGCAAAATCTTCAGACATTTTTATTTGTTCTTAAAGAGTTTAGAAATGTAATAAAGATATACAGTGGTAAGGGGTGGGACATGGAAAGCAAATGTGGACATAGATATGAAGCAAGGACAATACTAGAAAGTTGTTGAATAAATAATACCACCTCTATGTAATGGAATACTAGCAGATGTCAAAAGAATGAAGCCACTCTATATACACTGATGTGAAATGTCCTCCAAAATGTTCTTTTGACCAGGCGTGGTGGCTCACATCTGTAATCCCAATACTTTAGGAGGCCAAGGTGGGAGAATTGCTTGAGCCCAGGAGTTTGAGAGTAACCTAGGCAACATAGCAAGACCTCATCTCTACAAAAAATAAAAAAATTAGCCAAGTGTGGTGACACGCACCTGTAGTCCCAGCTACCTGGGAGACTGAGATGGAAGGATCACTTGAATCCAGGAGGTTGAGGCTGTGGTGAGCCATGATCATGCCACTGTATTCCAGCCTGGGCAACAGAATGAGACCCCAGCTCAAAAAAAAAAATGTTATTTTAAGTAGAAAAAAGCAAGATGCAGAAAAGTGTGTATAATATGCTATTATTTATGTGGGAAATAAAACTCGTCTCTCTCTCTCTCTCTCTCTCTCTCTCTCACACACACACACACACACACACACACACAGAAGCATAAAACATCCCTGGAAAGGAAACCTCAGGATCTAGTGATGGAGGTTAACTTTAGGGAGGAGGACTAGCAGACCATCAGGGTGTAAGAGAGACTTAACTTTTCGCTGTTTCCCCCTTGTGTATTGTCAGAATTTTGCCATATACACTCAAAACTAAGTTTATCAACTCAAAACTAAGTTTAAACACAAGAAAGTTAATTGACACTAAATACTGTTTTTAAAGGTAAAGATATACCTGGTAGAGGTCCTTAAGATAACTAAGAAATCTGGACTTCACAAAAGAAACAGTTGGAAGGAAGTCTCTGAGATTTTTTAACGTGTAGTCAATGAATGTATGCTACTTTACTATACCAAGTTTAGAAAACAGTTTTTAAAAAAATCCCTTCCTTCTAGGAAACTAATTTCAAACAATTATCTCATATAATCCTTTTATTTTTCAAAGCAAGGACATGTCTAACCAATAATTTTCCTCCAAGTTCTTACATATAGTTTTATTATTTTGATTTTATTACAATGTTTGATAATGTATATTATTTTTATTTATAAAGCTCTCATTAGAAGTAGCTTTTAAAATAATGCATATAATTTCTGTCTTCACAAAGTATTGCAGAATAAATTGTTTAATTAGAGGAAACTTACTTGTAGATTCTACAAAACCCTGAATAGCTGTTGTCTATCTTATGTGAAAAACTAAATGTTGTTTGTTCTCAGAAACTGGGGTTCAAAACCTAACTCAATTGGTTAAGAAGAGTAGGAAATTGGTGCCTTCAAATTGCAAGATTTTATAGACAAACCAAATTGCTTCAGGTGTAGTCAATTCTGGATGTGAACTAGATCCACAATAGTACTGGCCTCAGTGATGAACCAAGCTGAATTCTGTTTCCAAGTGTGCTATCTGAAGAATGCTACATATATCAGTTTTTCTCAGATGGCTAATAAGATATAAACAAGCAGTTTTCAATGTAATGTGAAGGGCAGATCTTCCCCTCATCCCTCCTTCCTTGGTCATCCCTCCAACACACATTGCCTTCTTCTGTCGTTTCAAGTAATGACAAAATGATGACAGTCACTTCCTTACACAGGTTTAGAATGTGATTTTTTTACTAAGCTAACCTTGGAATTCTAGATTCTAGATTGGATTAATTAAAATCTGACAGAAAAGATGGCATTCACCTGTGTTATTTCTGCTAACAGAACTCTAATAAATGGCAGTGATTAAGGTGCACATTACCAGAGTTTCAAAGTGTTAAATCAACCAAGTGTGTGTAAAGTTTTCAAAGATGCTTAAGTGCAGAGCAGATCATCATGTGATGGCTGGGCTTCCTGTCCTCTGGGCTCTGCAATCTAGATCTAGATGGATCTAGACAGATCTAGCTAGATTGATCATGTACTTACTGGCCCCCATTGGAAGAGCCAGCTTTTATTCTCCATGTGCCCATGCTCTGATCTTCCCCGTCTTTGGGGAGAGCTTCCCTGAAGAGGCCAGTATTCACCTAGAACAAGGGAGAAAAGTGAGAAGTTGCATCCTGCCCCATTTATCCCCTGGCTTTATTCCCCTTCAAAGGTAATGTCTTCAGGTAAATGTGTGATGCGCTCAAGGGATGGTTTGATGAGTTGCATTTTAATAGGGAGGAGCTACTGGCACTTTTACAAGTAATGCCCTGTTCCTGGGTAACATCTGCATCAACAAAAAGCTTTAAGTTGTGCCTCTTTCATCTTGGTTTTTCTTTTCAATTTCATTTATAGGTATGACACTGGCATTTGCAGGAACATATTTATTGGTGAACTTTGCTCCAAATATAACTCAGGCAGTCTCAGCAAGAACAATACAGTATTACTTTGTTGGCTGGCAGTTCCTGGTCTATGTGGTAAGAATTCTAAATATTTTAATCTCTGAAACTATATTATCTAAGCCACTGGTATATGCAGATGTTAAAGAACTAATATAATCTTTTCTTTTCAGCACCAATACCTTATTAAAATGTAAATATATTTGACCAATACCAAAGTATCTGAAATGCTAAGTCCTCGATAGAGGCACCCTTAGTTTGCCAGGTGTCCTGTCCCTGGGGGTGACGTCACTGGAACAATTTCTACAAAGTTTAATCTGGCACATTTCAGAGTAACATGTTTTAGGACTATTCAAGGTAAAACAAAACAAAACACTCTCTTCCAAAGTCAAGGGGCAATATGTAAGTACACATTTTGCATCACTGAATTGTATTCAAGATGGCTATTCTCTTAAAAAAAAAATAGTCTTGCCAGATGCGGTAATCCCGCCTTGCTCATGCCTATAATCCCAGCACTCTGAGAGGCAGAGGAGAGAAAATTGCCTGAGTCCAGGGGTTCAAGACCAACCTGGGCAACTTGGTGAGACCTCGTCTCTACAATAAATAAAAAAATTACTCCAGTGTGGTGGCTCATGCCTGTAGTTCCAGTTACTTGGAAGCCTGAGGCGGGCCCAGCAGGTCGAGGCTGTGGTGGCTGTGAGCATGCCACTGCTCTTCAGCCTGGGCAACAGAGTGAGATTCCGACTCAAAAAAAAAAAATTATTGTTGAAATCAATGCCATCAATTGTCTGAGAGGAGCAGACAGCAGTGGTACAATACTGAGAGATGTGTAAAAGAAAGAATGAAATGAGATGATACAATCATTAATTGGGATATTTTGCTTGATGCACTGGCTGTATCAGGGTATAAAGAAAGAACATGATTAAAATGATTGATATGTCATTTGTTGCAGAAGGGGGTAGAGTAATATTCTAGGAAGGGCAGGCAGTAAGAAGAAAACTGGGATAGTCAAACTGAGCATTTAACCAAAAACTGGTTTGGTTAAATACTTGTGAAATCAATAAAAAGAACCAAAGCCCACAGAATTATACATGTTTAGGATTAGAAGTGATCCCAAAAGATTTCTGGTCTAGTCCTCTGCCATTAAAACGGGTAAAATAGTGTGATCTTACTTTATATACCTAGTATTGAAGTGTAACATTGGCATTTCCAGGGACATATTTACAGTAGCAGCTCCTGGTCTATGTGACAAGAATTCTCTGTATCTTACCATTTCTGATATGTATTCTAAAACACAAATATTTACAGATCTTTTCTTTTAAACGATCTGTAAATTTTTTTTCTCTTTGAAGTCTTCTTCTCTACTCCTTTCTCTTGCCCTTCAAAGTTACTTAGGTTTCTCTGTTTTATAAAAGAAAAAAGAAACATTTCTCATACCCTTTAAAAACTCTTATTTTCCTTCTTCCATTCACTACCAAAAATGTCTTAAAATAATCTACCTTCGCTGGCCCTGTCCACTTCCTCAGTTCCCATTCACCCCTCACTCATCCCAATCTAGTAAATCACTCTCCACAAATTGCCAAACAGAATTGCTTTTTTTTTGGTCCTGATTTCTTTAGAACCTTTTGCAGCATTTGCTCTGAGGCCCATCATCTTTTCCTGGAACCTCTGTCTTCCTTGCTTTCTCAGTATGTTTTCCCTGTGTCTCTTCTTCCTCTCTGACTAATCTACCCCAGGCCTCCTCTGTTGGATTTATGGCACACACTCTTCTGAGCTCTTCTAAAATGACCCCATTGCCCACTCACCAGCATCCTTTATCAAGACTTCCAAATGCAAACCTATCTCTCCTTCCCAGGCCTCTTCTGAACTCCAGGTCTCTGTCCTTGTCCGCCCACTTATTACCCATTCCTGCCTGGATGTCCTATAGTTCCCTCAAATGTCACATATCAAAACTGAACTATCTTCTCCCCTCAAACTCTCTGCTCCCTTATGTGTTCTATGTCAGCCTCCCATGTTGGAAAACTGAGCTACGCATGACTTCTCCTCCACCCTAATTCCTCACTCCCAGCCCCCATCCTGTTGGATGTTTACAGTCTCTGGAACTTGACCCTTCTTTTATATTCCCATTGCCATCGCATTAGCCCAGGCTTCCGTCATCTCTTGCTTGGACTGTGTCAGCAGGCTCTTGATGAGTCTGTCTCAGCCCTGCTGCTTATCATCAACACTGTGGCTACAAGATCCTCCTAGAAAACAAATGCGACCAGTCAGCCCACTCCAGCCACATAGTGCTGTTGTGTCTGTCTACTGTTCCCTCCACCAGGAAAGTCTCCTGCCTCTTTTAACCCACAGCCGCATCCCCTTCAGCTCACCCTCATGGGCATATCTCAAATTGAACCTCTATTTATTTACTTGTCTGTTCTGCCCCAGAAGACCCTGTACTTCTTCAGAACATGAACTTTTATGGGTTGACCAGGCCGTCAGTCATAATGCCCCACCTATTTAGATGCCTGTTCCTTACATGTTATGGTCCTGAATTCTATTCTCAAGGACCTAATTTCTGCCCTAGCTCTGTCACTTCCTACCTGTTCTGTGAATGCCTACCCTCCCCCAGCCTTTGGCAATGGGCTTCTCTCATTAGATTGCCTTCTCAGGTCTATCATACTTGGTACCCGCCTCCTACACCATTTATCTCCCTACTTCACCATACTCACCATACTCAACTACCTCTACTTTCATGGACCAACTACAAGCACTAGAAGGAGCTTTAATCTCTGTGATTTACTTCTGTTCTTTATACTTTGTTGAATATTTCACGATAGTCCAGACTTGAAGTCCTACCAACACATTATTACTCTTTGCCTACAGGCAAAACAAATTCTTCATCCAGTTAGGAAAAGGGTTACATAGTCTGAGACCAGAAAATTAATAGCCTGACTTGAATCCTTTGGATATTAAAAATGCATCAAGACTTATTTCCTGGAATAAGCAACATTGCTTAACGATGATGTATCTTGTATTGTTTTAACACCAGAGAAAACATCTGGAGAGATCAAAACTCCTTTTTATTAAACTGTGTATTTCCACAAAAAGTATTCTGAAATTAATTGCATTTTACCATTTTCCAAAGTCAGCTTTTAAAATAAATTAATTCATTCATTTATCCACCCATCCATTCAGTGGTGATTAGATACCCAGCTTATAGGGAAGAATTCCTGTAGCAGGAATTTTACAGTTCTGGGAGAGACCCATATTTCTGCAAAATCATATTAAGACAAAGAAAGTATATTTGAAAGTAAATGCCGCAGAGAAAAATGTGACTAACTCCAGGTGTTTTTAACATATCATAAAATAAATATTAAAGTCATGTTTTGAATAGCACTCTAAGGGGAATAGATCTATATTAGATTAGTTTGAAATTTAATCCACTATATAATTGCATCTCTAAAGATTCCAGAAGTGAGGAATTAAATACTAAGATTGTGAGCTGAAGTTTGATTTGAATCTGTTAACATCTAAGTAATTAATATTTAATCCTCAGATGTGGCAGATCCTGTGCTTTTTGTGCACACCATGACTGCAAGGATCATAATTACAGTAATTATGACTATTATTTGACATCTCATGCATCTCACTGTTTATGTATTATACCAAGTATAAATAACAGCACCTGAATTGACTTTCGGGATTGATCAAATAGCTTATAAAGTGAATAAAAATGTTTATGCATCTGAATAAGTTTTATATGTCTCACAAAAGGGATTACAAAATTGCATCTCAGACTGTCATATCATCCCCTTGTCTTGTGTGTTTGCCTGGCCCTGACAGCTGTCAGTTTTACCTTCAAGGCTTACATTAAGTGGGAGCCTCACAGAGACAAGGCCAGGAGATTTTCCTCTGATCTGATTCTCTTTTCTGCAGGGGGAGGATTTGAGAAGCCCAGAGTCTTCTAGCCAGAGAAGAACCAGTGCCTTTTACTTACCAAGACAGCCTTTCCCAGCCTCTCTGCCACAGATGGGTGCGCCTACCCCATGCTTGCCAAAGAGTAGGTTTTCAAGGCCAAACTAGCTTGGAGAGATGCTGTGTAATATGGCCCCCTCTGAAAAATTCACCATCTCTGTTAGCATGTGAAAAGCTAGAAGTCCTTTCAGAGAGAGACAGGTTTAATTTTGGTAATCCTACATGCCCCAGGCTTATTTGACCATGAGGCTCTTTGCTCAGAAGGACCTATTGTCCAGTAACAACTATAAATGTGTTCCGCAGAACCCACATTAGGAAACACAGCCCCAAGCTTTGATTACTTCATGTTCTTTGCAGGCTTGGTCATGGCCATTTTGCCTGCCCTGATTTTTCCAAAGGATGACTGAAATGGAAACATCTATTGTGAACATAAAATCTTTGACAGAATAATCTACATGGTGATCATTTCTACCAGAAAAAAAAAAAATTAAATCAGCAGAAACAGGGACCAAGCCTGTCGTTTGGAGCAATTCTATACCCCAAAGCTGATTTTTAAGTCAGCATTTCTGGCAAAACTGCCACAAAACCCACCATCAGGTGTTAAAAACCTGAAGAGAGAAAATTGTATGTTTTTTTAAGACTTCAATATCTATGGCATGATATTCATTTACCTTATTGTCTGAATGCATATAGCACTTGTGTGTCTGCACCAGGGGCCACTTCTTCCTTAGCAGTACCCAACATTCACTGAGCAAGTTGAACCCTCTTCACCTGTATGACAACCCTACACACATTATTATCCTCTGCATCTGACAGATGGGGAAGCTGAGGCTTAGTGAAGTTCACTGACTTATCCAAGGTCACACCAATTCTAAGTGGCAGAGCCAGAATTCAGATCCAGGCTGTCCACCCTTGGGTTGCATACTCCAATCCACTATACTCAGTGCCTCTCTGTGCAGAATTAGTAAAGCTTTGTCCAAACTTGGTCTTAGAGAGGACCTTTGGACAAAGGAGCCATATCAAAGGAAGAACTTGGTGAGAGAAGATGAGGTAAAATTGAGCTCAGACTTTGGTACTGGAAGTGGGGTGTCCAATGGTGAAATATTTTCTATCTCTTTTACCACATCCTCTTTACCACTGAAAATAGGGGATTCATGCCTTGAAATCTAATTTCATTAGAAAACAAATCCCCAAAACCCAAAATCAATTCAGAAAACTCATCCGGAAGATTCCATTCCTTTGGAAATGAAAGATGGTGATGCACAGTGAGACTCAAAATCCATTAAGGCCAAGAGATTTAATGGGTCGAACGCGGTGGCTACAGGACCTGAGGGACAGGCTGTAGCGCTGAAGCAAGGGCGCTCCAGCCTTTATGGGTGCTTAGGGCGACCTGTCTGTCATCTATAGGTCAGCTGGCAGAGCTTCATGTAGGTTGGTGGATTTTTTGCGGGCGCGGGAAAGGCTGCGGAGGGAGAACAAAGGAGGGCACCGAGGAGAAACAAAGGAAGGCACTGTCTCAATTGCCATTTTAGTTTGCCGGGTCCCCATTTCCAGGAAAGGGAGGGGATGTGGCTTTACTTGTGGCTTGGCGGTCGCCCTTCATTCCCACCTCTTTGGTTATGCGGGAGAGGGGCAGCGTTTGTCTGTCCAGTTACTTCCTGCTGAAAATGGGTGTCGGTGGGTGAGTGGGTGAAAGGACAAGCCACATGAGACCCCACAAGTAGGCGCCAAAAGAAAACATTTCATTTGGGTGGAAGTCCTGGAAGGTGCCTTGTAAGTGGAAAACGGCAAGCTGGTCCGGCCAGTCGTCGAGTGGACACAAGGAAGGGAGGAGCCAGCTGTCATGAAGAAGGTGGTCAAGAAACGCTGAGAATCTGAGTGGTAGGTAGTAGGGGGTAAACTTTGAAGTGAGCATGTCTGAAATGAGAAGACAAGGTTAGAGGTTTGTAGGGTTGGGACAGTCGAGACCTGGATCTTCGGTGGGCAGGAGGTCATAATTCTGTAGGAGAAGCTGATTATTGCTTTGATTAGAGATTTTTAAAAGTTGTGACTGGAGAAATTTGATGATACATGGGAGAAAGGAGCACAGACCGAAAATGAGAATGACAGGTGTGACGACAGGCAAAAGCCAGGTGAGTAGGGAGTTTTGTAATAGGCTGCTGATTTGTGAAGACTTTGTCCCTTGGAGTTGTGAGGAGAGGTGTTGTAATTTATTAATGTTTTGTTCAATTACTCCTGACTCGTTAATGTAATAACAGCACTCCTCTTGGAGGAAAAGACAAGTGCCTACCTTTTCGGCTGTTAGGAGATCTAGAGCCTGATGATTTTGGAGGACTACTTGTGCTATGCTCATTATTTGTCTTTGTAATGATTGGAGAGAATCAGAGGTGGTGTCTAAAGCTAGTTGGATTTTGTTTTGTAAGTCTTCCATGGCCCATAGTGAGTAGCCGAGAGCCCCTCCTGATAGACCTATGGAGGTGACTGTGGAAACTAGGGACAATCCTACCATGACTGGAAGGAAGACAGCTCTCTTGCATCGGTGTTTGGGAGTTAAGAGGGCCTGGAGGTCGGCAGTGGAGTAAAGAGAGAGCTGTGGGATCAGCGTAACAACTATACAGGGAGAGGTAAGATTGGAAGTTTGGGAGAGGAGAGTGCCATTGCACCATAAGAAGAGGCCAGGCGGGAGGAAGTGCCCATTTATAAAGTTTATGGTGGTTGAACAGAGAGAGTTATCTGAATAGAAAGTGGGGACGCTGGGCGGATCAATACAGAGGTAAGAGGAGTTGGATGCCACTTCCCCAAGTGGAACGTGAGGTTTGGTGATGGCCTCTCCGGTGGAAGACAAGTTGAGGGTACTATTACTGTGGGGCAAAGCAGGAAGCAGAACGGCAGCCAGCAAAGGTCGTTGTAATGAGGCACAAAGAAAACACTGTGAAGAAAGAAGAGAAGGGAAGGATTGGTTTAAGAAGCGGAGGGTGTGGCCTATTATGGTAAACCATGAAGGGAAGTGTTGGGAGGGTTATAAGGAGAGGTGATCTTCTGAGGAAGGGGGCAATGGGTCTACCGCTGCCAGGAGCTGTTGTTCTTGGGTTTTTATGTGCTCTAACACTGATACTGTGATGGAAGGGGTAAAGGTGGAGCAAGAGATGGATAGGCGCCCGGTGGGACGGGCGTACCATTCCTTTGGGTAGACAGCTACATATATGAGGTCTTTCTAGAAGTTAGTGGTCGGGTTAGGGATGTCAAAAGAGAAGTGGGAGAAGCGGCCTCTGCGCCCCGGAGTTCCTATGTAGTGGCGGACAAGGAACCTTGCCCCCCCCCCATTTTGCTCTGCTGATGGATCCGTCAGCATAGTGAATTCTGCATGACCAATAGGGACAGCCACCATATTGATCAGGCCACCATTTACAGTAGTCCTGGGTTTGGTCTTCTAGTAAGCATAGAAAGGGGTGATTAGCGTCTTGCAAGCTTACTGAGGGTTTTAAGTTGAGGGAAATAGGTTTTGAGCAATTGTTTATGGGGCACGTTTTTGTGTCTAAGTCCTTGACTGTTTCTATCTCGCTGACTGTGTAAAGTTCACGGATGGTGAACCGATAATGGAGGATGGACAGGGTAGTGGGCTTGGTTTGAAAAAAATGGCAAGGAGGAAGGCAATGATCATGTTGGGTCTTATTGATAGTGAGCAGAGGAGGGGACTGAGCAACCCGCGCCAAGGAGCAGCACTATGTACAGCAATGTGAAAGTAGGAGGAAAAGAAGGAGTAGGAAGAAAGGCAGTACAATTAGTAAGGGAAGAACGAAATTGACAACCATTTGGCAGAGGGTAGTTGAGTGCAGGTGGCAGCCTTTGCATCTTGTGATTCTGTGGGGTTTTCCTGGATGACGGGCAGGGAGGGGGAGCGAGCAACACGGGATACTCGAAGTTTGAGAGGCTGGCCTGGAATTGTGGAACAAGAATAGGTCGGAGGGGTAAAGGGAGGCACTTTAGCTGGTTTGAGGCGAGAAGCGTGAATCCAGGGACTGAGCTGTCCTTTGGTTATGAGCAGCCTGGCTGCCGTGGGGGTGGAGAGGACTATTTGGAAGGTCCTTGCCATTTCGGTTGTAAGCGAGTTTTGGTTTCTGGGTCTGAGAGGAAAACCCATTGTCCCAGGGTGAAAGGCTTTGGATTATGTGTTTCTGTGGGAACAGGCAAAAGGAGAGCTTGATATTGCGATATTGGAACGGATAAAGGACAGGAGGGGGTAGGTTATATGAAGGGAGACATGAGGTGGAGAGATTGGAATACCAGGAGGAAGTACAGGTCTGCCATATAGGACCTCAAAGGGTGAAAGCTGAGTGGGCTTTTTAGGGAGGACGCGAACGCGGAAGAGTGCTAGGGGAAGGAGGGAGACCCAGTCCTGATGGAGTTCCAGAGAGAGTTTGGTGAGGATATCTTTTAGTGTGCAGTTAGTTCGTTCAACCTTTCCTGATGATTGTGGGTGATAGGGAATGTGAAAGTGCCATTA
>NW_007259086.1:4383-5333 GCF_000164805.1 Carlito syrichta | reverse complement strand
CTCCGAAACTTTTGGGGAGCTCGAAGCCCTGTTTCTTGTTTGTCCCATTGGAGACTCCCTGGGAATTTTTTTATTTGAGGATTCATACAACAAAGAGTCTTTATTCTTCCTTAGTTAGAGACCATGTAGTGTCCTGTATATTAGGACTGTCTATCCTTAGATACCTGTTTTGAAAACCTGATACTTGTTTAGCCCTTGTTAAGACACCATGTAGATTTTTTGATAGAGGATCCATGGAAAACAAATTTCTTCTTTTTTCTTAGCAAGAGGCCATGTGGTTTCTTGTATATGAGGATGGTTATTACCCACATTCCTACCTCGAATCCCTGATTCTTCTTTAGCCTTCAGCAAGATGCCCTGTAGATTTTCTGGACTGAGGACTCATATAACCCAGATTCCTTATTTTTAGCAACAGCCTTGCAGTTGCCTGTACATGAGTACTCCCTATCACAGATGCATGCGTCAAAACCTCGATGCCTGTTTAGACCTAACAAGACACCATGTAGTTTTTGGGGATTGAGAACACATGTCACCCAGATAACTTATTCATTCTTAGGAAAAGTCCGTGCAGTTGCCTGTATATGACGATTTCATTTCCCTAGATTATGTTTCAAAAACCGAAATTCGTGTTTAGCCCTTAGCAAGACACTTCGAAGATTTTTTGGGGATTGAGGACACGTGTAATCAGCATTCCTTATTCTTCCTTAGCAATAGACAGTGCAGTTTCATGTATATCAGAACTCCCATTATCCAGATTCCTATTCCCAAAACCTGATTGGTAGTTATCTCTTAGCAAGATGCTCTGTAGATTTTTGGGATGGAGGACTCGTGTAACCATGATTCCTGATTCTTCCGTAGCAGCAGGTCGTGTAGTGTTCTGAATATGAGGACTCCCATTACTGAAATTCCTGCTTCATTCTCAGCAAGATGATGAGACACTTCCTGGTGAC
>NW_007259086.1:2208-3453 GCF_000164805.1 Carlito syrichta | reverse complement strand
CTCATGTAGATATTGTTAAACAGGAGTGGTGTAAAACAGGTTTCTTATTTCCCTTTAGCAAGGAATGGTGTAGATTCTGTATATTTGGACTGGTATTACGTATGTTGCAGCTTCTAAACCCTGATTCTTGTTGAGCCCACAGCAGATTGACTGTTGATTTTTAGGACTGAGGGCTGCTATAACCCCAATTCTTTTTCTTCCTTGGCAAGGTGCCGTGTATTTTCCTGTATATTAGGACTCTTATTACATAGGTTCTGCTTCGAAACTCTGATTCTTTTTTAGCCCTTTCCAAGATGCCCTGTAGAAGTTTGCTATTGAGAACACGTGTAACCCATATTCCTTATTCTTTCTTTTTTTTTTTTTTTTGAGTTGGAGTCTCCCTCGGTTGCGCAGACTGGAGTGCAGTGGATGCTCCCAGCCACCACAGCCTCGACCTGCTGGGCTCCGGCGATCCTTCTGCCTCAGCCTTCCGAGTAGCTGGAATTACAGGCATGCACCACCACGCACAGCTGAGTTTTTGATTTATTGTAGAGATGAGGTCTCACTGCCCAGGCAGGTCTCGAACCCGCGGGCGAGGGCAATCCACTCACCTCAGCCTCCCAAAGGCACGGGATTACAGGCTGAGCCACTGAGCCCGGTTCCTTATTCTTTCTTACTAAAAGGTCATGTAGTTGGCTGTATATAAGGACTCCAGTTCCCCAGATTCATGGGTGAAATCACCCTGATTTGTATTTAGCCCATAACAAGACAACGTGAAGTTTTTTTGGGATTGAGGACACTAGCAACCCAGATTCCTCATTCTTACTTAGCAATAGGCAGTGAAGTTTCCTGTATGGGAGGACTCCCATTACCCACCCAGATTCCTACTTCAAAAACCTGATTCGTGGTTACCTCTTTGGAAGATGGCCTGTAGTTTTTGGGATTGAGGACTCTTGTAAACAAGGTTCCTTATACTTCCTTAGCAATATGACGTGTATTTTCCTGAATTCGACGACTCCCTTTACCCAGCTTCCTGCTTCACTCAGCAGGATGCCGAGACATTTCCTGGTGACCGGGAATTCCAGTTGTTTGGATATCAAGAGAAAGACGCACATAATGTTCTTTGGGACCTGGAATCCAAGATTCATGGTTCCCCTTCACAAGACCTCCCCAAAATGTGGAATCTTAAAAACTCAACATCCCAATTCCGACCTGCCCATCCACAAAAATTTCTGTAGTTTGAGGTCACCTGAATTGAGGAATTTT
>NW_007259086.1:0-966 GCF_000164805.1 Carlito syrichta | reverse complement strand
CCGAGTAGTTTTCGGGGATTGCGAAACATGTCACTCAGAATCCCTATTCTTTTTTAGAAAAGTCCGTGCAGTTGCCTGTATTTGAGGATATCATTTCCTATATTATGCTTCAAAAGCCCAAATTCGTGTTTAGCCCTTAGCAAGACACTATGAAGGTTTTTTTGGGATTGAGGACATGTGTAAACCAGATTCCTTATTCTTCCTTAGCAATACACAGTGCAGATTCCTGCATATGAGTACTCCCATTATCCAGATTCTAACTCCCAAAACCTGATTGGAGGTTATCTCTTACCAAGATACTCAGTAGATTTTTGTGATGGAGGACTCTTGTAACCAAGATTCCTTATTGTTCCATAGCAACAGGTCGTGCAGTGTTCTGTATATGAGGACTCCCATTACTGAAATTCCTGTTTCATACTCAGCAAGACGCCGAGACATTTCCTGCTGACCTAGAATTCCATTTGCTTGGATATCAAGAGAAAGACTCCCATAAAGTTCTTGTGGAATTAGATCCCAAGCTTCCTGGTTCCCTTTTCAAAAGACATCCTAAAAATATGGCGACATAGAAGCCCAGATTATTGATAAACGCTACCAAGAAACCTTGTAGATGTAGGTGATTGAGAATTCCAAGACCGGATTCCTTTTCCATTCTCAGCAAGATGCCCTGATTTTCCCTGTCTATGAGGATTTCAAAACTCTGTATACAAAAATGCAGATGCCCAGATATTTCCTAGGGACGTGGAATACATGATTCCTGGTTATATTTTAATAATTCGTACTAAATATTTGGCAACTGCAAAAACCTCAGCCCCTCTACAAATAAAAGTACCTACGGAAATTTAAGGATTACCACGTTCATCTTAAGACCAGTGTTACCTCCAAATATGGCAAGAAGATACTTTTGTTCCGTGAATCTGGCCTTAGTTGTCCTGAAGAACCTATGGGACTTGTACTACCAGGTACCCC
>NW_007259085.1:3811-4829 GCF_000164805.1 Carlito syrichta | reverse complement strand
CGTTGCCAAATATTGAGTACGAAGTATTAAAATGTAACCAGGAATCATGGAGTCCACGTCCCTAGGAAACATCTGGGCACGTGCATTTTTGTATACAGAGTTTTGGAATCCACATAGACAGGGAAAATCAAGGCATCTTGCTGAGAACGGAAAGGAATCCGGATCTTGCAGTTCTCAAACGCGTAAATCTACAAGGTCTCTTGATAAGGTTTAATCAGCAATCTGGGAATCTATTTCTCCACATTTTTAGGGTTTCCTTTGAAATGAGAACCAGGAATCTTGTGTTCGAATTTGACAAGAACTTTTGGGGAGTCTTTCTCTTGATAGGCAATCAACTGGAAATCTAGGTCACCAGGAAATGTCTCGGCATCTTGCTGAGAATGAAGAAGGATTTTCTGTAATGGGAGTCCTCATATAATTAACACTACAGGACCTATTGCTATGGAAGAATAAGGAATATTGGTTACACGATTCCTCCATTCCAAAAGTTACAGAATCTCATGCTAAGAGATAATCACTTATCAGGTTTTTGACCTAGGAATCTGGATAATGGGAGGCCTCATATACAGGAAACTGCACTGTCCACTGCTAAGGAAGAATAAGGAATCTGATTTACACCTGTCCTCAATCCCCCCAAAATTCAGTGTGTCATGCTGAGGGCTCAACTGGAATTTCGGTTTTAGAAGCATAATTTAGTGAAATGAAATACTCATATACAGGCAACTGCACGGACTTTTCCTAAGAAAGAATAAGGAATCTGGGTGACATGTGTTCTCAATACCCAAAAAACTACACAGCGTCTTCCAAAGGTCTAAACTAGCATCAGGGTTTTAAGCATATTTTCAGCACGAATCTGGGTAAATGGAGTCCTTATATACAGGCAACTACATGACCTTTTGCTAAGAAAGAATAAGGAATCATGTTTACACGAGTCCTTAATCCCCAAAATCCACAGGGAATCTTGGAATGGGCTAAAAAAGAATCAGAGTTTCAAGACGGGATCTATGTTATGATACTG
>NW_007259085.1:1469-3126 GCF_000164805.1 Carlito syrichta | reverse complement strand
TAGCATGCGGATATTATGAACGGTCATTTCACGACTCCAGCAACCTTCTGGTCCTCTTGAAAGTTGTAAATGGGTATCGGGCACTCCAAGTCCGTTAGTTTCCTCGGAACAACTAACGCCAGATTCCAGGATAAAAAGAATCTTCTTGCCATATTTGGATGTAACTCTGGTCTCAAAATGAACCCTGTAATCCTTCCCCTTCCCTGTCTCTTTTTATTTTGAAAGGGGACAAGGGTTTTGCAGTTGCCAAATGTTTAGTACGTATTTTTAAAGTTAACGTGGAATCACGTTCCTACGAAACTTTTGGGCATCTGTCTTTTTGTATACAGGGTTTCGAATCCACATCAACAGGGACAATCAGGGCACCTTGCTGAGAACGAAAAGAATATCTGGTTCTAGGAGTTCTCATTATCTGAAACCTCCAGGACCTGTTGATAAGGTTTAATCAGCAATCTGGGCTTCTGGGTCCCTATGTTTTTCAGAGCTACATGCTCCGTTGATACACTAAACCTGTCATTACAGATCCACAGGAACTTTCTGGTCCTCTTGTTTGTTGTAATCCAGGATCTGGCCCTACAAATCCATTTTTGTCTTAGGACAATCTATGACAATAATCATATTCCCCAGAATCAAAGGGCATATTGGTACAAAATCCCTTGATTCAGATAACCTCAAACTACAGAAAATTCTTGTGGTCGGGCATGTCAGAACTGGGATGATGGGTTTTGAAGATTCCACATTTTGGGGACGTCTGGTGAAGGGGAACCTGGAATCTTGGATTAAAGTTTCCAAAGAACATTATGGGAGTCTTTCTCTTGATATCCAAACAACAGAAATTCTCGGTCACCATGAACTGTCTTGGCATCCTGTAGAGTGAAGCGGGAAACTGGGTAATGGGAGTAGACATATACAGGAAACTACATGTCATATTGCTAAGGAAGCATAAGGAATCTTGGTTACATGCACCCTCAATCCCAAAATCTGCAGGCCGTCCTCCTCAGAGGTAACCACCAATCAGGTTTTTGAATTTGATATCTGGGTAATGGGAGTCCTCACATACAGGAAAATCACTGCCTATTGCTAAGTAAGAGGAAGGAATCTGCGTTACTCGTGACCTCAATTCCAAAAGAGCTTCAAGTGGTCTTGCTATGGGCTATACACGAATCAGGGTGTTTTAAGCATGAATTGGGGGAAATGGAGTCCTTATATACAGGCAACTACATGATCTTTTGCTAAGAAACTAAAAGGAATCTGGGTTACATGAGTCCTCAATCCCAAAAATGTACAGGGCATCTTGGAAAGGTCTAAAAAAGAATAAGTGTTCCAAAGCAGAATCTATGAAATGAGAATCCTAATATCCAGTAAAATACATGGCCCCTTGCCAAGGAAGAAAAAGCATGGTTGTTATATCTGTTCTCAAGCCTAAATATCAACAGGCCATTTGCTGTGGTCTAAGCAAGAATCAGGGTTTAGAAGTTGCAACATAGGTAATAGCAGTCCTCAGTTGCAGAATCTACACAATCTCTTTCTAAGGAGAAAAAAGAAACCTATTTTACACGGTTCCTCCGTCACAATAACTACATGATATCTTGCTAAGAGCTAAACAAGAATCAGGTTTCCAAACAGGCTTCTGGGGAAAAGGAGTCCTCATATACTG
>NW_007259085.1:0-736 GCF_000164805.1 Carlito syrichta | reverse complement strand
ATTTCACAAGACCTTTTTGGGAGTCTTTCTCTTGATATCAAAGCAAGTGTAATTCTAGGTCAGCAGGAAATGTCTCGGCGTCTTGCTGAGAATGAAGCAGGAATTTCAGTAATGGGAGTCCTCATACACAGAACACTACACGACCTGTTGCTACGGAAGGATAAGAAATCTTTGGTACTCGAGTCCTCCATCCCAAAAATCTACATAGCGTCTTGCTAAGAGATAAGAACCAATCAGATTTTGAGAGTAGGAATATGGGTAATGGGAGTCCTCATATAAAGGAAACTGCACTTTCTATTGATAAGGAATCTGGTTTACATGTATCCTCAATCCCAAAAAAGACTTCAAGTTGTCTTACTAAGGGTTAAACACGAATTTGTGTTTTTGAAGCATAATCTAGGGAAATGAAAAACTCATATACAAGCAACTACACGGACGTTTCCTAAGAAAGAATAAGGAATCTGTGTGACACGTGATCTCAATACCCAAAAAAATACACGACGTCTTCCTAAGTTCTAAACAAGCATTAGGTTTCGACGCATGTATCTGGGGAAGGGAGAACTTATATACAGGCAACTGCATGGTTGTTGCTACAAATAAGGAATCCGGGTTATACAAGTCCTCAGTCCTGAAAATCTACAGGGCATCTTGCTGATGGCTAAAGAAGAATAAGAGATTCAAGGCATGAGTGTGGGTAATAGCAGTACTCATAAACAGGAAACTACACATCATAATG
>NW_007259084.1:1969-2940 GCF_000164805.1 Carlito syrichta | reverse complement strand
AACTCTAGATGGATCAAAGACCTAAACATAAAACCTCAAACTACAAGAATCTGAGGAAATGCAGGAGATACTCTTATGGAAATTGGAATAGGCCCACACCATAAATAATAAGATAGACAAGTGGGACCTCACCAAGCTGAAAAACTTTTGCAAATCAAAAGAAACCATCAAGAGAGTAGAAGACAGCCCAAAGAATGGGGGAAGAATATTTGCCAACTGTATACCAGAAAAAGGCCTAACATCCAGAATCTACAAGGAACTAAAATGTGCAGAAAGCAAAGAACAAAAGAAACAACAACACAACAAACAGCCCAATTACAAAATGGGCAAAAGATACAAATAGACACTCCTCAAAAGAAGACATAAGCAGCCAACAGATACACGAATATATGCTCATCCTCATTAATCATCAAAGAAGTATGAATTAAAACCACACCAAGATATCACCTAACTCCAGTCAGGGTGGCCATCATTAATGACTCAAAAACAACAGATGCTGGAGAGGATGTGAGGACAAAGGAACACTTCTACACTGGTGATGGGATTGTGGGATTGTGAACTAGTACAACCTCTGTGGAAAATTCCCAAAAGATCTAAAAACCAACCTTTTATACAACCCAGCAATCATCCTTCTGGGAATATACCCAAAGGAGCTAAAATTACTCTATGAAAAATATACCTGCACACATGTTTACTGCAGCATTATTCACAATGGCAAAAACATGGAGCCAACAATGCTGCACATCAAAAGTGAACTGGATAAAGAAAATAAGGCATGTATTCACAATGGAATATTATGCAGCCCTCAAGAAGAACACAATTATGGACTTTGCAGCAAATTGCATGAATTTGGAGTCTATCATAGTCAGTGATCTATCACAGAAGCAAAGAACTGAGTACTACATGGTCTCACTCATAAGCAGACCCTGAACATTTATATTATTATAGGAAAGGAACTGGCAGTAGCAGGA
>NW_007259084.1:0-953 GCF_000164805.1 Carlito syrichta | reverse complement strand
CACAGAATAGGGCTTTGAGTTTTGCTCTAAATAGCAAGGGATTTGTTGGTGGTGTCCAGCAGGAGTGAAGGACTCACATTCCAAAAGATGTCTCTGGCTGTGGGCTCACAGTGGGCTCTGGACTGGAGACTGGAAGCTGAGAGACTCCAAGGAGGAAGAGGACATTGGAGTCAACCTTGTGAAAAGAGACTAGTGAGATGGGATGCTGGAGAGGGGGGTGAAATGGGGTGGGGGAAAGAAAGAGGGGATAAGGAGAGGAGGAAACAGGGGAGGGGAAAGGAAATGGAGTCTGACTAATGAGAAATGGAGAGAGGAGAACTCTTTTTAACCATTTGGGTGTGGTTTTACTGAATTACTGATGTTTCCTTCCCCACAACACAACCTTGGGGGATTGAATGCTGGTGTGGAGGTCACTCAGCTTGTACCTTTTTTTACTCTCCTCCTGGGATTTGAAGTCCCCCCACTCCATTGTCCTTTGCTGTTTTTCTTCCACTTCCCTGATCTGTCACCTTCTCCTGCCAGAGAGCCTCAGGGCTAGTAATGGATTTTGTGACTGTACAGCTCAGGAAGGAAGAAGTCAATTATCACCCAAAGGGCAGGGATCCTTCTGTGGCATCTGAGTCAAGATAGGACAATATGAAAGCCCAGTGTGTAAAGGAGGACTGTGCTCAGTGATGGGGCCTGAGAGCAGGAGGAAAAGGGGAGACAGTGAAGTTGGAGCCTACCTCCCATTCTACCCCCTGCCAATGACCACTCACCATTCTCTGTGGTTACCTCGTGGCACTGTAATTACCTGGAAACAGCCCATCTTCTTGGTAGATGGTATGCTCTTTGGGAGAAAGCTAACCCTTCTGCCTGAGCTTGGGCAAGTCCTTTGTGCCTTTGGAGCCTCAGTTCCTACTCCTAAGTGGATATGACAGTGGCTGCCTTCTAAAGGAGGCTGTGCTAGGTGA
>NW_007259083.1:0-4421 GCF_000164805.1 Carlito syrichta | reverse complement strand
CTAGTAAAGCCAGTAGGCTAGCCAATGTCTATGTAGCTAAGTCAGATAGTTCAGTCAGCTGGTTAGACGGCTGGCTAGATAGGTGCTGGCAAGTTAAGCCGTCTTGTAGCAGGCTGTGCAAGGTAGGTGGCCAGCTAGTTAAGCTGGCTGGCTAGCTGGCTGACCAGCAGACTGTCTGCCTAATAAAGCCGGCTGGCTATCCCAATGTCCAGCCTGCCGGCTGGCTATTTCACCCAATTGGCTAGCCAGGAGGCCAGCCCGCTACCTAGTTAGCCAGTTGCCTAGCCAGCTAGCCAAGCCAGGTAGTGAGCTAGTAAGACAGGTGTCTAGACCCTGTAGCCAATCAGGTAGCTAGCTAGATAAGTCAGCTGGCTAGCCAGCTAACCAGCCAACTAGCTAGTCAGCTAGTTAAGTCAGATAGATAACTAGCTAGCTAGTTAAGTGAGGTAGTAAGTCAGCTAATTATTCAGGTAGCTAGTTAAGTCAGCTAGCTAGTCAGTTTGCTAGTCAGCTATCTAGTTAAGTCAGCTAGCTAGTCAGCAACTAGTCAACTAGATAGTTAACTCAGCTAGCAAATCAGCTAGTTACTTAGCTATCTGGTTGGCTAGCACCTCAGCTAGTTGGTGAGTTAACTAGTGGGCTCCCTCGCTTTCCATTAGTTCAGCTAATTAGCAGGCTCGCTCATCTGCCAAGAGGTCAGCAAACTAGTCATCTCACATGACAGCCAACAGGTCAACTAAGTTGTCAGCTTGCTCACAGGCCAAAAGATCTAGTAACTAGTACGTTCACTCGCCAGCCGACTAGTTAAGTCAGCTCACTGGTAGGCTCACTATCCGGTCGACTAGTTATGGCAGTGCATGCATCAGCTCACTTGCAAGCAGACTAGTTAATTCAGCTGAACTGTCGGCTTTCTCACCAGCCGATTAGTTAAGTCAGCTAAACTTTTGGCCTACTAGCCATCCAACTAGTTATCAGCTAACCAATCGGCCAACTAGTGAACCAACTTAGCCGAATAGTTAGGTCAACTAAATAGATGGCTGACTAGTAGGTCAGCTAACTTGAGCAAACTACCCAGCCAAATACTTACCCAAAATAACTATGGTGCCAACTCGTCAGCCAACTATTTAACCAAGCTAACAAGTTGGCCGAGTAGTCAGCCAACGTGTTAAACCAGCTAGCTAGACGGCCGACTCATCAGTCAAGTTAAGTCACCTAGCTAACTCGTTGCCCAGCTAGTTAAGTCAGCTATTTTACTCGTTTACCAACTAGTTGAAACAGTTATTTAACTCATTAAACAACTCATTAATTCAGCTAGATATCTCGTAAGCTAACTAGTTATGTCAGCTAGCTAAGTGAACTAGCTAACTAGCTAGCTAGGTAATTCAGCTAGCTAAGTCATCTAGCTCACTAGTTAGCTATTTATTTAAGTCAGATACTTAAGTCTGCTACCTAACTAGTTTGCTAATTATCTAAGTCAGCTCTTTATTCAGCTAGTTAAATAGTTATCTATTTAATTCAGTTTAAGTCAGCTAGATAGCTAGTTAAGTTACCCAGTTAAGACAGCTAGCCATGTAATTAAGTCAGCTAGCTAAGTCAGCTTGCTCACCAGCTGACTAGATAAATCAGCTCACCGGTTGGCTTGCTTGCTGGCCGACTAGTTAAGGCAGCTCACATGCCGGGTAAATTGCCAGCTAACTATTTAAGTTTGCTCACTTGTCGGATCATTTGCCGGCTGACTAGCTAATTTTTCTGACCATTCGGCTCACTCGTTAGTCAACTAAAGTCAGCTGACCAGTCAGCTCACTTGCCCACTGAGTTAAGTCAACTGACAAGTCGGCTCAATCAAGGACCAAATAGTTAAGTCAGCTGACCAGTCAGCTCACTCGCTGACTGACTAGTTAAGTCAGCTCACCTGTGGGCACACTTGCCGAAAGACAATTAAGTAAGCTAACCAGTCAGTCGACTACCCGGGTGACTATTTAAGTCAGCTAACCAATCGGTGACTAGTCTGCCAACAGGTCAGCTGACAAGTTAGGTCAGTTACCTTGTGGGACGACTAGTTAAGTCAGTTATATAGTCGGCCAAGTAGTCAGCCAACTATTTAGGTCAGCAAAATAGCCAGCCTACTAGTTAACCCAGCTAACTTGTGGGCCAAATCGTCAGTCAACTAATTAACTCAGCTAACTAGTTGGCCGACAAGACGGCCGACTTGTTAAGCCAACTAACATGTCAGCCGAGTAGTCAGCCAACGTGTTAAACCAGATAAGTAGTCATCCGCATCGTCCGCCAACAAGTTAAGTCACCTAGCTAACTTGTTACCCAACTAATTAACACAGTTAGTTAAGTCGTTTACCAAATAGTTAAAACATTTAGCTAACTCGTTAACCAACTCATTAAGTCAGCTTGCTATCTCATTAGCCAACTAGTTAAGTCAGTTAGGTGAGTCAGCTAGGTAATTAGTTAGCTAGCTGAGCCAGCTAGATAAGACAGCTAGCTCACTAGTTAGCTAACTATTTAAGTCAGCTACTTAAGCCTGCATCCTAAATAGTTTGCTAACTAGTTAAATCAGCTAATTATTGAGGTAGCCAAATAGTTAGCTAACTATTTAAGTCACGTAGTTAAGCCAGGTATCTAGTGAGTTAAGTCAGTTAGTTAAGTCAGCTACCTAAGTAGTTAAGTCAGCTATCAAAGTCATCTAGTTATGTCAGCTACCTAATTTTGTCAGCTGGTGAAGACAGCTAGCTAGGTAGTTAGCTAACAAACGGGTTAAGTAAGCTGGTTGAGTCAGCTAGGTAGCCAGATAGCAAACGGGTTGAGTCAGCTCTTTGAGTAGGCTAGCTAGTTAGTTAGCTAACCAGTTAAGTCAGATGGATTAGTCAGTTAGCTAGCTAGTAAGTTAACGAGTTAAGTCAGCTGGTTGAGTCTGCTAGCTAGCTCATTAGCTAACGAGTTGTCAGACGATTAAGTCATCTAGCTAGAATGTTAGATAATGAATAAACTAACTACATAGCCATCTGATTAAGTCAGCTAGCTAGCTAGGCAGCTAACTATTTAAGGCAGCTTGCTAGCCTGGTAGCTAGGTAGTTAGCTAATTTCTTAAATCAGCTGGCTGGCTAGGTAGCTAACTACTTAGCTAACTATTTAAGTCAGCTGGCTAGCTAGGTAGTTAGCTTGTTAAATATGCTAGTTAAGTCAGCTGGCTAGCCAATTGGCTAGCTAGGTAGCGAGCCAGTTAAGTCAGTTGGCTAACCAGCTGGTTAGCTGGTTAATTCAGCTAGGTAAGAGAACTAGCAAGCCAACTGGCAATGTAGGTAGCTAGTTAAGTCAGCTAGATAGCTACCTGACTAGCTAGTGTGTCAGTGAGTTAAATGTGCTTATTAGTCAACTAGTTAGCTGGTTAAGTCAGCTAGTTCAGTTGGCTGTCTAGCCAGCTGGCTAGTTATGTAGCTAGCTATATAAGTCAGCTTGCCAGCCAGCAGGCTGGCTGTTCAAGTCAGCTAGTTAAGTCAGCAAGCTTGCCTGCTGGCTAGGTAGGTAGCTCGCTAGTTAAGTGAGCTGGCTAGACAGCTTGCTAGCAAAAGTCAGCTAGGTAATTCAGTTGGCTAGCCAGGTGGCTAGATAGGTAGCCAGCTATTTAAGGCAGCTGTCTAGCCAGTTGACTTGCAGGTTATGCCAGCTAGTTAAGTCACCTGGCAACCAGCTGGCTAGCTAGTTAAGTCAGCTCGTTAAATCAGTTGGCTATCCAGCTGGTTATTTAGTTAAGAAGTTAGTTAAATCTGATGGCTAGCCAGCTGCCTAGCTGGGTAGTTGTTTCAGCTAGTTAAGTCAGCTGGCTAGATAGGAAGCTAGATATATGTCAACTAGTCATGTCAGGTAGCTAGCTAGTTAAGTCAGCTAGTTAAGTCAGCTGGCTAGCTAGATAGTAGCTAGGTAGCAAGTTACTTAAGACAGTTAGCTATGCCAGCTGGCTAGCTAGGTAGCTAGCTGGTCAAGTCAGCTAGTTAAGTCAGTTTGCCAGTTTAAGTTAGTGAGTTAAGTCAGCTGGCTAGTCAGCTGCCTAGCTAGGTAGCTAGCTAGTTAAGTCAGCTGGCTAGTCAGTTAGCTAGCTGGTTAAACAACCTAGTTAAGTCAGCTCACTAGTCAGCTGGTTAGCTAGGTAGCTAGGTAGCTAAGTCAGCTGACAAATAAGTGCGCTACATAGGTAGCTAGCTAGTTAAGTCACCTGGCTATCCAGTTGGCTAACTAGGTAGATAGGCAGTTAAACCAGACTGCTAGCCAGTTGGCTCGCTAGTTATGTTGCCTAGTTAAGTCAGCTGGCTTGACAGCTCTCTAGCTAGATAGCTAAATAGTTAAGTCAGCTGTTTATCCCACTGGCTAGATAGTTAAGTCACCCAGTTAAGTCAGCTGGCTAGTCAGCTGGG
>NW_007259082.1:2879-8323 GCF_000164805.1 Carlito syrichta | reverse complement strand
CCTGTCCTATTTTCTGAGAAACTGCCAAGATCTTTGCACTATGCAATACTCTATTGCAGAAATCAAAATTAGGCTTTCAGAGATAAAATAAAGAATTAAAGGAAACAACACCTTTAAGAAAATAAATAGACCAGCCAAACAATGGGGGAAAAAAAACACATTACACTTATTTGGCAAAGAATTTGTATGTAGACTATTCTGTTTAATGAACTCCTGCAGATAGCAATAAAAAGAAAAAGTACACAATAAAAACAGGCATAAGATTTATATAGCTGTTTCAAAGAAGAAATATACATGATTGGGTTTGGTGGCTCAGCCTGTAATCACAGCACTTTGGAAGGCCAAGGTGAGCAGATTGCCTGAACCCAAGGGTTCGAGAGCAGCCTGGGCAACTTGACAAGACCTCATCTCTACAATAAATCAAAAACATTAACTGGGCATGGTAGCACATACCTGTAGTCCCAGCAACTTGGAAGACTGAGGCAGAAAGATTACCTGAGCCCAGCAGGTCAACACTGGGGTGTTCATGAGTGTGCCACTGCATACTTGCCTGAGTGACAGAGTGTGACTTCAACTAAAAAAAAAATCTGTTAATCATTATTAGTTATTAGAGAAAGCAAATTTAAAAAATATACAAATATGAGCTCAGCATAGTGGCTCACACCTGTAATCGCAACACTTTGGGGGGCCAAAGTGAGAAGATTGTGGGAGCTCAGGGGTTCAAGACCATCCTGAGCAACATGGCGAGACATTGTCTCTACAATAAAATTAAAAAAAAAACACTAGCTGGGCAAGTTGGCACATGCCTGTGGTTCCAGCTTCTCAGATGGCTGAGGGAGAAGGATCACCTGAACCCAGCAGGCTGAGGCTGTGGTGGCTGTGAGCATACCATTGCATTCCAGCCTTGGTGGTGGAGTGAGACTCTGACTCTGTTTACAGATATGGATAAAATCAAAAACGGTTAATACCAAATACTGACAAAAAACACGGAGCAGCTAGAAAACCCATATACTACTAGAAGGAATGTAAAAATGGCATATCAAGTATAAAAGAGTACTAAGTTAACTAAGTTAAAAATATTAGTAAAGAGAAGCCTTTTCCGGCAATTTGGGATCATTCTTTGTTATAATACAGAGGAATAATTGGCTCCAGTAGAATTTTATGTTACTTTAGCATTTTAAAGGATAAAATGAGAAGCCCACGAGTGGCTCTTTCAGCTGCAACACAGAAGTCTCTGGATAGGAAGAAATACATGAAGTAAGTTTTTTTGTATTATGTCATGTTAATTATTATCAAACGAATTAATTTTAGTTATCTGTTGGTCTATTTGCATATTCAAATTAGAAATAAAGAACCGCTAAGTTTTTCTGCACTTGAGCTGATAGGTATTCCTTTTTATATAAGGACATTCATTAAAATCAGGTGCTAGAATCTAATTTTATCTTTAGATAAATTTTTTAATTACCAAATTTGTCTACATTTATCTTATAAATTGATAGCCCATCAAACAACCTTAGAAATAGTTCATCCTTATATTCAGTGCTTAATTTTATCTTTCAAATGTATTCTTTTCTGATATCCTAAAGATATCCTGGAAAGAAAAACTTAATGGGAAGAATATTTTAATAACTATCTATTTAAAAATTCTTCTTCTTGAAAATAGTCTTGAATATGGTTATTACAGAGCTTCTAACTGATGAATTGTTTCTGTCATCCCTTATTACTTTTGTAAGCATTTTTTTTCTCTTCTATAAATACCTTGTGTCCTTATTTTTATGTTGTGTTAGAGCTGCTGAAATGGGAATGCCAAATAAGAAATTTCTGGTTAAACAAAATCCTTCTGAAATATCATTATCACTGGTCATTTCTTGTAAATGAAACACACTTCTACATTATAACCACCCTTACAAATCCACCCAGTTCTACTTCTGTGTATTTATACAAGAGAAATAATAGTACAGGTCCTCAAAAAGTCTTGTATAAATAGTTCACACTAGCCTTATTTATGACAGTCCCAAAATGAACACAGCAAAAAGATTCCTTAATTTAAAAATAAATCAATAACATCTGATATATTCATACATTGAAATAATAGTCTTGAAAAAGAATGGATTATTGAATCTCAATTACACTACTACAAAATTGAGTAAAAAATTTTTTAATGCACACACTAGGATGGTTTTATCTCAGAAACATCATTCTGAGTGAAGTCTGAAAGTGGTTGCTTCTAAAAAGGGATACACTTCTCAGAAAGGGTCATGAAGAAAATCTCTAGAGTAATAGAAGCATTCTATATTATAAATTGGATAATTATGGAAAAATAAGAATAGTGATTTATTTTCAAATCAGAGCCTATCTTATCTTGGGTTCTCAAGATGGTGTCTAAATGCTTTGTGATTCTATTTCACTGATTCACTTCCTGCTTCTTTGTGCTTCCTTTTTGTGGCTTTTTACTTTGATGAACTTCATGTTTAACCTTTTGGCAGAATTCAATCAGAATGGTAGTTCTGTAAGACAATCATCAAATAAGACATGTCAAAGAAATGTTTCTTTAAGTCAATCAAATGTGTCACATAACCATAATACGGGAAAGCCAGTAACTTCTGCAGTAATCCACCAATGAGAAACCAGGTAAGGAACCTGCATTTTAGGAATAAAAGTGCTTGTTCTTCCTGCTTCAGTGGGCCTCCTCAGCTGAGAGACACTTGTTCTTGCAAAAACAATATGAAAGGTATTGCTTCACTACACTGCTCTCTGAATCTTCATGTCATTCTTTAATGACAAGACTGAGGAGGGTCAATTCTGTCCCCACAGTCTTGGGGGTTGGTCTAGAATATCTGTACCTGTGGGGGCTTGTCTGGATTACCTGCACCTTGGGGGCTTGTCTGGAATACCTGCTCCAGTGGAATACCTGAACCCCTATTGGAGGGGAAGGTGTATCTCACCTGATTTTAGGTGACTTACTCTGGTCAGATGTTCCTGGTTCCTGTGATTCTTCAGATAGACCTGAGACTGTAACTTAAGACTTGGCAGAGGAAAAACAGAGAAAAGGCAGGCACCATTGTAGCAACCTGGGAACCTCATGCACGAGCCAAGGTAGGGAAATTGGACTACAAGTACTACCTTGGGGATCAAGATATGAAGGAAGTATGGAGTCCTGACACATGGTTTTGTTGTGCCTCAAGGGAAATGGCCAGAGATGGATGAAGTAAATATCCTAACATTTATAAGAAACCCCCAGGACAGGGGTTGAGGAGCTGTGAGACTACACAGCACATCTGGTAGCTGAGAATGGAATATGCAATCTAGGGCTAGGAAAGGAAGTCAAGATGAACTCCTTGAAATTCTCCCAATTGTCCACTGGGGTAAAAGCTAAAGAATGGAAAAAATGGATCAGGCACAGTTACTCAAGCCTGTAATCCCAGCACTTTGTGAGACTGAGGTGAGAGGATTGCCTGAGCCCATGGGTTCAAGACCAGCCTGGGAAACTTCACAAGACCTCATCTCTACAATAAATCAAAAAATTAGTTGGGCATAGTAGCGCATGCCTGTAGTTCTGGCTACTTGGAAGGCTGAGGCAGAAGGATCACCTGAGCCCGGCAGGTTGATGAGGGGGTGACCATGAGCATGTCACTGCACTCCAGCCTGGGCAAGGGAGTGCGACTCTGACTCCAAAAAAAAAAATGGAAAAATGATTCCAAAACTAAAGGAAAGGGAAAGAAGAAAATGATTTAATTTTGTTGATCTGAATGGTCTAAGGAACCAATCTGTAAGCCCTCAGTATTTTGGGCAAAATTTGACTGCAATGAAGACTGACTTTGCCAGACTTTAGTTATCTATGTGAACAATAAGCCCTCTGTTTCATCTGAGGGGAGGAATTATGCCCTTTGATGGTTTCTAGAAACCCTTCTTATGTTTCCCCCTTGAATGGGAATTGAGGAAGAGAAAACATCTGGATCTCTAGTGGAGAAAGAGAAAACTTGGGATGTGCTCGCCTGCATTCCCGCTGTTAAAACCACCAAGAAGGTGGTATCTGGGGCAGCAGACAGTTGGGGTTTTGGCTCTGTTAGAAACTCAAGAATTGAGATCCCCAAGTCTCAAACCCCTATACCCTAACTTGAAAAGAGAATGGAACAAAGCAAAAGAGATATTGAGAAATTCCCCCTTCCTCTGGAGGTCCAGATGAATTTTCAAAATTGTTCATGCTAAGGGGGGTTCCCTTTGAGCAGGGAGAAATTGGCTTTGTTAATGCCCCACTTATTAGCACTGAAGCAAGAACCTTCAAAAAAAGAAATGAATCTATTATTAGAAGACCCTTTAATATTAGCCGACCAGGTTGATCAGTTTCTTGGACCTAATATATATACCTGGGTGGAACTAATGTCTATTATAAACATGCTATTTACTGGTGAAGAAAGGGGAATGATTCGAAGGGCTGCTATGTCCATCTGGGAGCAGAAACATTCCTTGGCCCTGGGAGTAAAACCAGATGAACCAAAATATCCAAACATAGGCCCCAGAAGGGAAAACAATAACCCAGAAGATAGGGTAAGAATGCAAATTTAAGAGAATTAATAATTAAAGGGCTCAGAGAGACAACCCCAAGATCCCAAAATGTCTAAAGGCCTTTGAAATCCAGCAAGAGAAGGCAGAATCTCCAACAGCCTTTTTACAATGACTTAGAGATCAAATGAAAATATTCCGAGTTAGACCCAGAAGATTTGGACAGGGTCTTCTAAAAGTTAATTTTGTTACCAAAAGCTGGCCAGACATTGCAAGAAAATTACAAAAGCTGGAGGGAAGGACTGAAAGGCCTTTTGAAGAGTTGTTAAGAGAGCTTGTTAAAAGGAATGAAGAAACGCAGAAACAAAATGCTAGAATCATGGTAAGCACTGTAGAGAGAGTAGTTAGAAAGACAAATGAGAGACCCTCTAGGGCAGGGCCTGGATATCAGAAGGGACAGAATAGAGTAAGGCCTAACCCTTTTGGCACTGCGATGAGGGAATTTTATCGCAAGGGAGCTGGATGTTATCATTGTAAGAAACCAGGACATTTCATAAGAGATAGTTCTAAATTGAAAAAGGAAGAACAAATAGTCTCCCTTATGGAATTGGATGCAGAATAGGGAGTTTGGGGTTCCCCTTTATCAGACCCCAGCAGAAACCCTTGATAAATCTGAAGGTGGGGTCTAATGAGGAAGACATTCTCTTCCTCATTGATACTGGGGCTCCTCCCTCATCTTTAGACCCCAAAATGTTCAATTTTTACTGGAAAGCTTCTAGTTTCCAGAATAAAGGGAGAAGGATTTCAGGTTCCTATATTTGAACCCATGATTATAAAACCTGAGACTGAGACACTGACAGGGCCCTTTTTTGTCCCAGAAGCAGGAGTAAATCTAGGCAGACACTTGATTGCCCAGATGGGCCTTAATATAGGGCCAAAAC
>NW_007259082.1:1451-2859 GCF_000164805.1 Carlito syrichta | reverse complement strand
GCAATAACCCACATAGTTCAAACTCAACATCCTGTGGTTCCAAACCCCTATGCCCTCCTTAGGAAAATTCTTTATGAACATGAATGGTTTAGTGTGATAGACCTCAAGGATACTTTCTGGGTCTGCCCATTGGCTCCCAAGTATAGAAACCTCTTTGCCTTTGAATGAGAAAATCCTACAAATGTAAGAAAACAACAGTATCACTGGACTGTGTTACCCCAAGTCATTACTGAATCTCCTCATTTATTTCACTGGATTCTAGAAACTGTATTAGATGAACTTCTGCCTTTGACTGACACTAACATTTTTCATATGTAGATGATCAAATTTCAGGAACAGATTAAGCCCAGATCTCTGAAGCAACTATAAATTTATTTAATTTCTTGGAACAGCAAGGACAAAGGTAATTGTAAGCTAAAATTTGTGGAATGAGAAGTTAAATATCTTGGACATTTAATCAGTGCAGGAAAAAGGAGAATTAGCTCTGTAAGAATAACCAGAATAGTTAACTATCCTATGTCCAAAACAAAAAGGGGAATTAGAAAATTTCTAGGTTTAATAGGTTATTGCAGACTAGGGATTGATTCATATGTGACCTAAATGAAAGGTTTATATTTAAAACTATTGAAGAGAACACCACACTTGCTCCAACGGAATACAGAGAAACCATATAGAGAGCAGGACGACAGCCTACAGACTGGGAAAAAGTATTTGCCAACTCCAGGTCTGACAAAGGCTTAACATCTTGGATCTACAAGGAACTCAAAGGGCTGAAAAGAAAAAAACAAACAACCCCATTATAAAATGGGCAAAAGATATGAACAGGCACTTCACAAAGGAAGACATCCGAGCATCCAACAAGCACATGAAGAAATGCTCAATCTCACTAATCATCAGGGAGATGCAAATCAGAACCGCACTGAGATACCACCTTACTCCAATCAGAATGGCAATTATCAATAACTCAAAAAATAACAGTTGTTGGAGAGGGTGTGGCGAAAAGGGAACACTCCTACACTGTTGGTGGGAGTGTAAACTAGTGCAACCTCTGTGGAAAGCAATGTGGTGATTCCTAAAAGCTCTAAACATCAACCTCCCATACGACCCTTCAATGCCCCTACTGGGAATATACCCTGAAGAACTCAAATCACTCCATAAAAAAGATACCGGCTCACGAGTGTGTATCGCAGCATTGTTCACAATAGCAAGAACTTGGAACCAACCATGCTGTCCATCAAAAGAGGACTGGATTAAAAAATGTGGTACATATACACGATGGAATACTATGCAGCCATAAAAAAGAACAAAATCATGAATTTTATAGCAACCTGGGTGGAACTACTCTATAATACTGAGTGACCTCTCACAGAAACAAAGATCTGAGTATCACATATTCTCACTCATACAG
>NW_007259082.1:0-1431 GCF_000164805.1 Carlito syrichta | reverse complement strand
CAATTAAAGAGCACATATACTTTTCCTTTTACAACACTTGTAAATTATATAAACCCTTTAGCTTTTTTATTGGTTCCAAACATGTTAACTTGTCAGTGATAATTGCCCTTAATACAATACAACCTAAGTATTCCTGTCAAAGTGTGTGACTTTTCTCCCCAGCTACTTGGAAGGTTGAGGTGGAAGGATCAGAAAGTGTGTAATTTTTTAAAGGGCATATAATGAGTTTAGGGGTATTAACTTTTTTTTTTACAAAGTTGTCTTTTAAACTTGATAGACATTAAAGCCCATACTAAATAAAATAAATAAATTTAGATAATCAGAAAAAAATGACTAATTGAGTTTTTCCCAAGTAGCAGTTGTGACCATCCCACTGAGATTATATATAAGCTGCTGTTTAGATCACTCAACCTGCAACCATGGATCTTATTAAATAAAACATACCCATGATTGTTTCTTATAAAATCCTACAGAAAAATTTTTCTGCATAACATAAACTCTTCTATTATAGATCCATAAATATGCTTTTTTCATGAACTGTGTGTCTGCCCTTGAAATAAGGTCAGAACTCAAAGTTATTATATTTCAATTTCCTGAAAGAGTGCAATAAAAATAAATAGCCTCTTGTTACTGCCTGATTGTTAAAGTTGATAGGGTACTCATGAAAATAATGCTCTCTTCACTCACCGGAGCTTAAATGGATCTGCATGAATCAAAAAAGAACTATTCAGAAGCCAAAATGCGAGAAGTACCACAAGTAGAATGAGAAATTTAATTTAGTTTACTTCTGATTTTTATTTGTTTTTCAAAAGAATGGACGTTTGTGGTGCAATTTCTGGGTACACCTTATGCAGGACTCTGCTTGTGTTTTCTTAGAACAGAGGTTAATGGACCAACAGAAGAAACAGGGTTAGTTAAAAACCAACCAAACAAAAAACAGTTTCCCTGATTCAGCTGCAACTATGTTAGGAGTCAGGACAACTGCATTTCCATGATTCAAAAGTGAGTCTTTCCCTATCAGACCATTGGGAAAATACTATGATATATGAGACTGATTTATATTATCCCCCATTTTACATAAGTCTGACCATAAGCACTCTCAGCAGACCATAATGGAGATGCAAAATCAAAAGTCTTAGGAATGCATACCATCATGGCAGCAAACAATATCGTATCTAAGGCCTAGCTCAAGATTAAATAGTGCTATTAGAACAATCCTATCACAGGCAATTCCTTCAGGTTCCCTCCCACTGTGGGAGCCTTTCTGTCCTCTCAATAAATCCTGCTTTAACAAAAAAAGAATAATGCTGTCATATGTACATGGATAGCCTGAATACATGCATAAAGGTAAGATATAGCTTGTGGATCAAAATCCTAATAATAAAACAAATACCCACTTCAGATTTAAAACACACTGTTTGTGGATGATAC
>NW_007259081.1:8792-10767 GCF_000164805.1 Carlito syrichta | reverse complement strand
GGGTATCCAAATAGAAATAGAGAAAGTTCTAAGTTATCCCTCTTTGTAGACAACATGATCCTGTATCTTGAAACCCAAGAGAATCTGTCAAAGACCTTCCTGCACTGATAAGGGACATTGGCAAATCTCAGGGTATAAAATAAACATGCCAAAGATAGTCACATTTCTATACACCAACAATAAACAAATGAAACCTAAATAAAAAGTACAATTCCATTCACAATAGTCACAAAATAAATGAAATACCTTGGCATCTTCCTAACCAGAGAAGTAAAAGGCCTTTACAATAAAAACTACTAAGCACTGCTCAAAGAAATCAAAGATGCCACAAACAAACGGAAAAATATTGCATGCTCATGGATTGGAAGAATCAGTATTGTTAAGATGTCCATCCTACATAAGGAAATCTACAGATTTGGCTCACTAATCTTTAAATTACCGGCATCATTCTTCTGAGACCTGGAAACAACAATAAGAAAATACATATGGAAACATAAATGAACACAAATAGTCAAAACAATCCTCAGCAAAAGAAACAAAATGGTAAGAATCACACTTACAGACTTTAAATTTTATTATAAGGCTACATTAGTAAAAAACAGCCTGATATTGGTACTACAGCAGGCATATAGATCTATGGAACAGGAGAGAGATTCCGAAGCAAATCCTCAACTCATGTTCACTAACAACCACTGGGAGAGGTGAACTTATTTAGTAAATGGTGCTGGGAAAACAGACGACATGTGGAAGATTAAAACAAGACTCCTACCTATCACCATACACAAAAATCAACTCTAAATGGATCAAAGACTTAAGTGTAAAACCTCAAACTATAAGAACCTTAGAAAATGCAGGAGAAACACTTATGGAGCTTGGAACTGGCAACCAATTCCTGATCAGAATCCCAAATATCCATTCCGTAAGAGATAAGATAGACAGATGGGATCTCATGAAACTGAAACGCTTCTGCAAAGCAAAAGAAACTATAAATAGAATGGAGAGACAGTCCACAGAATGGGAAAAAAATATTTGCCAACTGTATTTCTGACAAAGGCCTCACATCCAGGATCTACAAGGAACTAAAACATGCCACAAAGAAAAAAGCAAGCAGCCCTATCACAAAGTGAGCAAAGGATATGAATAGACACATCTCAAAAGTAAGACATACAAGCAGCCAACAGATACGTGAAAGAATGCTCAGCCTCACCAATCCTCAAAGTAATGCAAATTAAAACCACACTAAGACACTACCTAACTCAGTCAGGATGGGCCATCATCAATAAGACAAAAACAACAGATGCTGGAGAGGATGCAGGGAAAAGGGAACACTTCTACACTGTTGTGGGAATGCAAACTAATACAACCTCTGTGGAAAATGGTATGGTGATTCCTAAAAGATCGAAAAATCAATCTTTCATGCTACTCTGAAATTCCCCTTTTGGAAATACACCAGGAAGACCTCAAATCACTCTATGAAAATGATATGCGCACATGCATGTTTATTCCAGCATTATCAGAATAATAAAAACATGAAACCACCCATGCTGCCCATTGAAACTGGTGTGGATTAAAAAAAAATGTGGTACATATACACATTGGAATATTATGCAATCATAAAGAAGGACATAGTTATGAACTTTGCAACTACTTGGATGGACTTAGAGTCTATAATACTGAGTGATCACAGAAAGAAATCACTGAGTATCTTATGTTCTCACTCATAAGTGGACCCTCAAGAATTATCATAATACTATAAGAAAGGAATTGACAGTACTGGGAAACTGCCAGGGGAAGGAAGGTGGGAACACTTCATCAATAAGTGTACCTTATCTCAAACCAAGCGAATTGAAGACCAAAGTGAGGCCCAAACTTTACCTGTATAATGACTATTTGTAAACCTAACCCTGAATTACACTCCACAACTTTAAAAAAGTTGGTAGACGAAGCTGGGCTCGGTGGCTCAGCCTGTAATCCC
>NW_007259081.1:1293-8409 GCF_000164805.1 Carlito syrichta | reverse complement strand
CAAATAAAAGGACATGTTGAGACAACTGTAGAATTTGAACATGAACTATATATTAAATATTATATGAATGTTAAATGACTTGAGTATAATAAATTTTGTGTTTTTGTAAGAGAATGTTATTTATTAGAAGAGACTCAGAATTATTAAAAAGAAAATGCTTCATATGTTAACAATAAAAAATATAAAAAGAGATAAATCAAATGTCATAAAATACCAACAATTGGTACACAGATGTACATTTTATTATCATGTTTTTCTTATTATTCTCTCAAATTCTTCATAGGTATCAGTTTAACAAAAAATTAAAACAAAAGTCTTACCAGACCAAAATGTTGACATTAGTTCCGGCTAATTTTAGGTTTTTATTATATTTGTTTTCAATATCTTTAAAAAATTCTATCATTATTATAAAATAAAAGTCTAAGATATGGTCTCTTGAGGTCAATAGTGTAGTTTTCCCATAGAAGACAAGCTATGATTTAATCTAAAAAGTTGTAACAAAATACTTGAACTGTGTTTTTTGTTTTTTTTTTTTTTTTGAGTTGGAGTCTCACTCTGTCGCCCAGACTGGAGTGCTGTGGCCGCTCCCGGCCGCCGCAGCCTCAACCTGCTGGGCTCCAGCGATCCTTCTGCCTCAGCCTTCTGAGTAGCTGGAATTACAGGCATGCGCTACCACTCCCGGCTGATTTTTTGATTTATTGTCGAGATGAGGTCTCACTGCCCAGGCGGGTCTTGAACCCGTGGGCTCAGGCAATCCACTCACCTCAGCCTCCCAAAGGCACGGGATTACAGGCTGAGCCACTGAACCTGGCTTAACTGTGTATTTTTTAATGAAAAGAGATTCATTTGGCTCATGATTCTGGAGCCAGGAAAGTCCAAGACCATGGCATCACCATCTGCTGGGCTTCTTGCGGGCTTTGCACAGTGTCACAACATGGCAGAGAAGTGGTAGGACGAGTGGGCCTGTGCAAAAAGAGCCTGCATGAGGAGGACCCTCACTTCGTAACAGCCTGCTTTGTAATGACTAATCCAGTTCCTGGAGAGTGAGAACTGATCACCAGCATTAGTATTTCATATGGGATATGTCCCTATGCCCCAGACATCTCCCCCTAGGCTCCACTGTGCAACACTGCTGCATTGAGCTCCAAGACTCAGTATGTGTTTTGGTGGGGACAAACCATATCTAACAGATAGAAGGGTCTCTAGCAAGACACTGGGAAAAGATAGAGCTGGGAGGATCTTCCAAGTTCCTCATAAATGATGTCCCATATTAGCCCTGATGATAGTGAAGATAGATAGGATAGAAGTGCCACCAGTCTGCTTGAGTCTAGGTTAAGAGCTTCAGCATAGTGATGCTGAACCATTGACCATCAGGAAGCACTGAGGTACATGGAGCCCAAATGTTTTTGAAACAAGCTTCAGTGCTGCCTGAGAAGATGTATTTGAAGGAAAAGTGTAGCTTCATCCTAACATCCAGTACCTTGTCTGCAGATGCTGTGAGAGACCAGCTGAATATGAGGTATGAAATGGAGACTTCTTACTCCATTGATGTAAGTGATTTCTGTTTAGCATGAGAATCTTCCAAACCTGCATGAGAATCTTCCAAGCATGCATGAAGGGTAGATGGAGGAAATCCATCAGCCAGCTTGAATGTTCAGAGAAACATATACGGGCAACAACTACCTTAAGGGAACATCAGAGAAATATTAGCAGTGCAACCATACCTCACACCTAACCTCTTCTTATTGTGCCCTGGTATATCATTATTAGAGACTAATGTAAGGGGAATGTGGGAGAGGAAAATAGATAATTCTAGGTCATGTCAGATAGGTTTTTCTCAAATTGCTGGCAGTAATACTGCAAATATCCTGAACTAAAATCAGATTTCCTAGAACTCCAACCTTTTCTTTTCCAAGCATGAAATGCCTCATTGTTGTCCCGGCAGGGATTTTATCATGGATTTCTTTAGTTGCACTGCCCAGGAAGAAGATAAGGCCTGGGAACACATGGAAATTTCTTCCCTGGGATTAGATGCCTCAATTAACAGGCATTTCACATGCAGATTGATAGACCCCCATACCCAACCACCCCGACTCCACCTCCTTGAATGCTGTTGTCACATAGAAAATTAACCCTTGGTCACACAGATGGAATAAGTTATGACAACTTGATGTGAAGCTATTTTCCATCATGCAGTCATTACCTGGCTCTAACATGACTTGAACTCAGGTCAACAGCTTTTCTATCTCAGTGATAAAGATTTTACTACAGGAACAGATGGCTCCAGTAATTCTAGAACCACAGGTCTTGATTTGATATCAAAGCATGTGTCCTTTAGGTTTTGGGAATTTGGCAAAATATCTCTGAACCCACCTCTCTGAACACATATACCCTTGTTCCCATCTAACTAAACATACATGCCCTTATAGTGTTGTCTCATCACAACTCTCAGCTTTGATCCTCTAAACGTTTCCAATACTTAACCCTGAGGCAATCTAAAAAAATGTACTCGTGACCAGTGTTGCCCCATGAGAAAAAAAGCCAGCTTCTAGTGTCAATTTTCAGTTATACTAGAGGTATAAGGTTTTTAAGATTTCAACAAGTCTGTTCAATAACGTATTTATTGTTACAACAGTGATATTTGAAGGATAAGAGAGTTCTCCACCCATCTAAGAAGGTAAGAGAATAGAACTTTCCTTGCATCAGTGACCAGGAAATCCAGGCAGCACCTTGATTAAGGATTTGGTACATAATACATCATGAAGACCAAAAACAGCAAAGAGGAAACTGGTTCTTAACTTTCAGAAAACAAAAGCAAAAGACAGAAACAACCTCCAACTCTGTGCTCAGAATATGATTTTTCTCCTTTAACTCAGAGGGTGTCAGCTATTCAATGTGCTTCTAGGATGAAACTGTGCAAATTGCCCTAGCCTCCACCCTGTCTAAACACTTAGGATTGGAAAGATGGAAAACCTGGTGAAAGATAAATACCCAAAGAGAAGGATAAGTATAGACAAGACAATGAAATCACTACTATTTAACACTTTTTGAGTTCCCTTTGACACAACGAAGTGTAAACATTCAGCAGAGAGTTAGAAGGTGGCCTGAAAATGTAGTGGGAGTTCCAGTCAAAAGCCTAGGAGATATGAAGATACTTGAATAAACTTTCAGGCAGCCTATGAATCTGATAAACCACGCTCTACTTCTGGTATGTAACCATTGATTGCTAAAGCAGTGGGCATTTGTGGAGACACTGATGTCACTGTGGCAACTGCTGCGTGGGGACAGGGACATGCCTTCTTCTGAAGGCATTGTCATTCTCCCTCAGCTCTTCCTGGTTTCTCTTCCCTCCTTATGCACCCTGACTGAAGTCATACTTTATCTTCACGAGGTCTTTGTACACCTCCCTCTCTCCCTCCCTTCTTCCTTTGCTCTTCTTTGCTCAGTCGTGTGGTACATGATCATGACCATCCACTATCACCTTGACAGAATTTTTATTTGGTTCTCTTTCTGATATGTTATAAGCCTTTGTTATGGTAACTCCCTCAAAACATGTTCTGATGTCATCTTTTATTTATTGATCATAGGGCATACAGTTATTGAGAGTCTTTCTGATCATTTTCACCTCTAAGGTTCGTGTGGCCTATTTTTGCTGATTTTTGTGCTGCTTTTCAGTCATGATATTTGTATTTTCATTGTGTTTGTATCATATTTATCTTTATAAACGTGATTATCTTTGATGTCGTGACTGACACCATGGTTACAAGGTACGTGTTTGGCCACTAGAATAAATGTATCTTCCTAAAAAAATTATTGTGCTTCTGAAACAATCTTTGTCTTCCTGCATCAGAATTCAAGGCTTGAGTTGTCCTGGATCACCTGGAGAACAAGTTTCCTTCTCT
The DNA here is from genome assembly GCF_000164805.1 of Carlito syrichta. NCBI lineage: Eukaryota > Metazoa > Chordata > Mammalia > Primates > Tarsiidae > Carlito > Carlito syrichta. The sequence continues at coordinate 4,507 of NW_007259081.1, read as the reverse complement.
CATTGTCACTTTTCCAGTTTGTCAAAGTCATATTTGATACATGCTAGTATTTGACTTTCCCTCTGACCTGTGAGTCCGTTTCATAAGCTCTGAGTGGAGATCATAGAATGCCCCCAACGGCAAAGAGATTGTGGTGACCCTCAGTTACACAGGCTCTTGTCCTCTCCTAGATTCCAGCCATGATATCCTTCATATATTTTTACGAAGTTAATTAATTGAAGTTTTTTTAAGTGTTGTTTGTTGGGAACCAGCCTTGGAGGCCCACCTGATTGACAGGGTCCTGGTGGGCCGAAGACCCCAGGCTGAAGGGCAAGCCTGGGAAGCTGAGGCCCTTCTGTCTTCCACCTTTGCTGTTTGGTACCGCCGAAGAATTCTGTGCAGTTGTGGAAGAAGAAAATGGCATGTTTATGTGAAGTACTCACAGCTAACCTGGAAATGTCATGGTTTGTTTTTCCATTTCCCACTATGCTGCTTGGCCTTTTCTACATATGCAAGGGTTAAACTCTGAAGCACATCAAGAATGCTTTCTTTCACTTGGTTATAAGTTACAAGATATTGCTTGAGTAAAAAATGATATAAGTATATTCACTCCTTATTTGATTTAGGATTATGCAGTTTAGTGTTTAGACATAAGGTTTTTTAGAAGCAGAAGTCATAGTAAGTTCATTATGAATTCATTATAAGTTCTAGCACTTATCTAGGAGTTATGTAGGTGATTTATAACACTGTTTTCACTGACTTAGGATAAAGATTAATCGTTAATGTTTTTACTTAATTCAATAGTTAAAACTCTAAGTTAACATTTATAGAATGAGTTTTCACTGAACTCATAATATACTAATCAGACACTTTTATGATAGATTAGCTAAAGACAGAAAGCAACCTTGGGGGCCTGGGAAACATTACTAAAAGCTTCTTTTGAGTTCTCTTTAGAAACAAACACTGCAGGATAAGAGAAAAGTAGCAAAGACATCTGGACAAGAGAGGCGATTACAAGAAGGTCATCGACACCCCAGATGGGAAAACTACTACTACATGAAGAAGTTTACACTTGGAAACTTTCTGGAGACATTTCAAGGACTGTAATTCGGGACTTTGTACTAAAAGTATCATTTTTGGCTTTATGAATAAGACTCAATGTCTGAATGTTTATAGGGGTCTTGGTTTGTTTGTGGCTAAGACCACTAGATGGTAACTTTTAGAGGATATGTACATGAAGGAATTTTCTTTGTCTTGCCCCTTTACAGATGAGCCTTTCCTTAGCTAACATGAAATATCATCTCTTCAGGAAGCAGGTGTCCGAGTATAATGTTTTCATCTTTCACCTATCTGTCTCTCCTTCATGAAAGTCCGCAACCCTTGTAGGACTGGACTCCCGCAACTGTTATTTCCACACTTGTTTGGAAAATAACAGGATTGATTTGAATTCCCTCTTCTGTAATAACTGAGGTTCAAGTCTAAAAAGTATTATTTGCAGTTATAATTTTCTTTGTATTACAATTTTAGATTATTTATGTGATTTGCCTGATACTTAACTTGAATAGCAGAGTGAAGTTATACTTAATCTTTCATTGCAAATAAATAATTTGTAAATACACAAAGAAGATTCATAATCAAATTGTGGCATCCTTTTGGTTTTGGCATTTTATTATTGGACTTTTTAGGTTGTCATTTCCTTTATAACATAAGCTTTGATATTCCATTGGATCCTGTGACAAGATGAGAACAGAGAGAGAAGATTTAGACTTGGTCACAGAGTATAATGAACATGAATTAGCATAGTTGCAGTACTGTTGTATGTATTTTGCTGTGGTTTTTTGGTATACCTGAGGAACATTGCTCAAAATTGGAGAAAGTAGCTGTATGTTGCTATCATGCTTCCCCATTTAAACCTAGTCTCCTGGGACAGCATGTTGTTCCATATTCCTCATTTGGAGAAACTTCACTGAAGTAATAATCCCATTTGGTCTTCCTATTCCTTGCCAAACATTTTCTATAGGACTGGAAATGAGTTCTCTTATTTATGTACTCTTTCCTTCATCTCAGTTTGGTCTCTCTTCACTGTCTTTCTTTCTACTACTGAGAAGGAAATCTGCATTAAGATCAATAGGGAATTTTTTTCCTTTCAGGGTTGGTCTGCAGTTTGGAGGGCAGAAATAATGGGTTTAATACTGATTCTGTATAATCTTGGTCAACATATTAGTACTCCTAATTAAGCTCTTTTGTTTATCAATACTAAAAGTGACCATTATCTCCACCTGTCTGACTCCAATTTCCATTTCTTAGGTTGTTCCCTGTAAGGCAATTGCATTACTATTATTTCTTGGACTTTTAACACCCACAGCATAGTAAAGACAGAAAATGATAAGCAATTCGAATGGGCAATCATGTGTAGGAAATCATGTAGGAAAAAAACAACACCAGTAATCCATTGTGAATGGTTATATGTTCTTGCTTTTATGGTCATATTTACATACTGATTGCTTAAATTCCTCTTAGGGTATCATTATCAACTGGGGCAAAGCATGCCTGTATGCTGAGTACCCAAACCAATTAGGTTTTCCTGAGTTCTGCCATATAGGCAAATTCTACTTGCTTTGTCCTATTTTTGTTGTTTAGGAGCTGTGACTTTCAAGATGAGAAGAGAGCAAAATGAAAATCAGGCTCCTTTGTATGTACACCAAGAGATGCAATCTGTGTTATATATTGCTTGATCATGTTCCTTTCTCTCCTGGCTCCCGTGTTCTGCTTCCAGATGATGTTCTTCCATCCGATTTTAAAGTTCAGGTAATTTCCACACATAGTATTACAATACTACCCTTCATTGTTGCACTTCTTTACCTTCAAAATTTTGTCTTCTCATTCAATTCTTATGCTCCCTACTGATCCTGTCGTCAATCCTAATGACTAATCACCACATATAAAATGTATACATTGGTCTGGATACTCAGTTTCTAGTCCTCATGTTTGAAAATTGTTTTTCCTCTAATCTTTTCAAGATATATTTTCTTTTTTTATAATCATTGTTTTTTATTGTGATATTGTGGGGTACAGTTAAGGGTTAGGTATACAAATATGCTTTGTTCAGACACCCTTGTTGATAAGAGGTGTCTCTGCCTCCCCAGACAGATATTTACTACTGTTAATCCCATCTCCCTCCCCCCCATAGTTTCCCACCACTGTCAGTCATTTTCTTATAGTATTACATTGGATG
>NW_007259081.1:0-362 GCF_000164805.1 Carlito syrichta | reverse complement strand
TTGTGTCATCTTTGATTTCTTTGAGCAGTGTTTTGTAGTTTTCATTGTAAATTTCTTTTACGTCTCTGATTAGGAAGATGCCAAGATGTTTCATTTTTTTGTGTGTGTGGCTACTGTTAATATAATTGTGGTTTTATTTGGGTTTCTCTTTGTTTATTATTGATGTAAAGAAATGTGATTGTAGCCGGGCTCGGTGGCTCAGCCTGTAATCCCATGCCTTTGGGAGGCTAAGGTGAGTGGATTGCCCGAGCCTGCGGGTTTGAGACCTGCCTGGGTAGTGAGACCTCATCCCTACAATAAATAAAAAAATCAGCTGGGCGTGGTAGTGCGTGCCTGTAATTCCGGCTACTCGGAAGGCTGAG
>NW_007259080.1:5131-5915 GCF_000164805.1 Carlito syrichta | reverse complement strand
CTCAATCGCAAAAACTACAGGCCGTCTTCCTAAGAGGTAACCAAGAATCAGGTTTTTGAAGTAGGAATCTGTATATTTGTAGTCCTCACATACAGGAAACCTCACTGCCTATTGCTAAGTAAGAATAAAGAATCTGCATTATTCGTGTCCTCAATCCCAAAAAAATTCATGTCGCCTTCCTATGGGTTAAACATGATTCAGGGTGTTTTAAGCATGAATGTGGGGAAATGCAGTCCTTATATACAGGCAACTACATAAGAGTTAGCTAAGAAATAATAAGGAATCTGGGATACACGAGTGCTCAATCCCAAAAATTTACTGGGCATCTTGGAAAGGGCTAAAAAAGAATCAGAGTTTCGAAGAAGGATCTATGTAATGAGAGTCCGAATATACAGGAAAATAAACGGCCCCTTGCCAAGAAAGAAAAAGAATCGGGATTATAGCAGTCTTCAGTCCTAAAAATCAACAGGCCATCTGCTGTGGGCTAAACAAAAATCAAGGTTTAGAATATGCAACATAGGTAATAGCAACCCTCATATACAGAATCTACACGATCTTCTTCTATGGAGAAAGAAGAAACCTATTGTACACAGTTCCTCCATCTCAATATCTACATGACATCTTGCTAAGGGCTAAACAAGAATCATGGTTTCCAAACAGGATTCTGTGGAAAGGGAGTCCTCATACAGGACACTACAGGGCCCCTCGCTAAGGAAAAATAAGGAATCTGTGACACAGTAGTCCCCAATCCGAAAAATTCTCAGTGTGTCTTGTTACGGGATTG
>NW_007259080.1:4414-5111 GCF_000164805.1 Carlito syrichta | reverse complement strand
CGGGTGTATATGTTTGCAGTTACCAAATGTTTAGTATGTATTTTTAAAGGTAACCAGGATTCATGGATTCCACTTTCCTACGAAACTTCTGGTCATCTGTCTTTTTGTATACAGTGTTTATAATCCACATCGACAGGGAAATCAGGGTATCTTGCTGAGAATGAAAAGGAAATTGGGTTCTAAGAGTTCTCATTAAACGGAATCTACTGGGCCTCTTGATAAGGTTAATCAGCAATCTGGACTTCTGTGCCCCTACATTTTTCAGAGCTACTTGCTCTGCGGATATGCTAAATCTTTCATTACAGATCCACATGATCTTTCTGGTCCTCTTGTTAGTTGTAATCAAGGATCTGGCCCTACACATCCTTTTCTGTCCTAGGAACATCTACGACCATAATAATGTTCCCCAGAATCAAAAGGCATATTGGTACAAAATCCCTCGATTCAGGTGACATCAAACTACAGAAAATTCTTATGGTCGGGCAAGTCGGAATTGGGATGTTGGGTTGTGAAGATTACACATTTTAGAGAGGTCTTGTTAAGGGGAACCAGTAATCTAGGATTCCAGTTCCCAAAGCATTATGGGAGTCTTTCTCTTGATACCCAAACAACTGGAATTCTCAGTCACCAGGAACTGTCGCGGCATCCTGCAGAGTGAAGCAAGAGCTGGGTATGGGAATCGTTATATACAGGAAAC
>NW_007259080.1:2096-3845 GCF_000164805.1 Carlito syrichta | reverse complement strand
ATCCGGTTCTTGGAGTTCTCAATCGCCTAATCTACAAGGTTTCTTGATAGAGTTTAATCAGCAATCTGGGATTCTATGTCGCAACATTTTTAGTGTGTCTTTTGAAAGGGGAAGCAGGAATATTTGGGTTCCAATTCCACAAGAATTTTATGGGAGTTTTTCTCTTGATATCCAAGCAACTGGAATGCTAGGTCACCAGAAAATGTCTCGGCGTCTTGTTGAGAAAGAAGCAGAAATTTCAGTAATGGGAGTCCTCATATACAGAACACTACACGACCTGTTGATACGGAAGAATAAGGAATCTTGGTTACACTAGGCCTCCATTCCAGTAATCCTCAGAGCGTACTGCTAAGAGATAACCACCAATCAGGTTTTGGGAGTACGTATCTGGATAATGGGAGTCCTCATATATAGGACATTGCACTGTCTATTGCTAAGGAAGAATAAGGAATCTGATTTACACGTGACCTCAATCTCTAAAAACACTTCAGGGTGTCTTGCTAAGGGATAAACAGGAACTTGAATTTTTGAAGCATAATCTTGGGAAATGAAATCCTCATATAGAGGCAACTGCATAGAATTTTCCTACGAAAGAATAAGGAATCTGGTGACATGTGTTCTCAGACTTCAAAAATCTACACGGCTTCTTCCTAAGGTCTAAACAAGCATCAGGGTTTTGACACATGTATCTGGGATAGGAAATACTCATATACAGGCAACTGCATGGCTGTTGCTAAAAATAAGGATTCTGGGTTATATGAGTCCTCAGTCCTGAAAATCTACAGGGCTATATTGCTGACGGGTAAAGAAGAAATGAATTCGAGGCATGAATGTGGGTAATAGCATTCCCCATATACAGGAAATTGCTTGGACTCTTCCTAAGAAAAAAGAAAAAATCTGTTTTCCACGGTTCCTCTATCAATAAATCTACATGGCGTTTTACAAAGTGTTAAACACGAATCAGGTTTTCAAAACAGGAATCAAGGAAAGAGAGTCCTCATATACAGGACACTACACTGCCTCTAACTAAGGAAGTATAAAGAACATTTGTTGTATGAGTCTTCAATCCCCAAAATTCCCAGGTGTCTGCTATGGGACAAACAAGAAACAGGACTTCACGCTCCCCAAATGTTTCGTAGCAATTTAGCATGCAGATATTATGAATCAGTTATTTCAGGATTCCAGCAACATTCTGTTCCTATTGAAAGTTTAAAACGGGTATCGGGCACTCCAAGTTCTTTCGGGTCCTCAGAACAATTAAGGCCAAATTCCAGAACAAAAAGAATCTTCTTGCCATATTTGGATGTAACTCTCGTCTTAAGATGAACCCTGTAATCCTTCACCTTCCGTTTCACCTCTTATTTTAAAAGGGGAAAACTGTTTTGCAGTTGCCAATTTTTTAGTACGTATTTTTAAAGGTAACCAGGAATCATTTGTCCACGTCACTAGGAACCTTTTGGGCATCTGTCTTTCTGTATACAGAGTTTGGAATCCACATCGACAGGGAAAATCAGGGCATCATGCTGAGAATGAAAAGGGAATGCGGGTTCTTGGAGTTCTCAATCGCTGAAGTGTACAGGGCCACTTGATATGGCTTAATCGGGAATCTGGCCTTCAAGCTCCCCACCTTTTTAGGTGTCATGTTAAAGGGAAGCAGGAATCTTTGTTTCCAATTCCCCAGGAAGCTTCTGGGAGTCTTTTTTTGATATCCAAACATATTGAATTCTTCATCTCCAGGAAATGTCTTAG
>NW_007259080.1:0-1120 GCF_000164805.1 Carlito syrichta | reverse complement strand
TTACCTCGTAGTCCAGAAACTACTTCTGAACATTCTTTTGGTATTCGGGATTATGGGATTAGGGGTTCCCACAAGTTAGGACGTATTCTTAAGGGGGAACCAGCCATCTTTGATTTCCATATCTCTGGGAAACTTTCTGTAGGTATGAGTATTGGTATGTAAAAGTTTGTACTTCCATGTCACCAGAAAATGTCCGGACATCTTCCTGATACATAAAAAAAGGAAATTGCGTTACGGGAGGCCTCAGTCCATGAATTCTACAGGGCTCCATTATAAACACTTACCTGGAATCTGTGCCTCTAGTTATCCAAATTCTTCAGAGCTACTTCACACTTGGAATTGACAAGTGTCATTATAGATTCCCAGCAACCTTTTGGTCGTCTTGATTTTTGCAACCAAGACTCTATCCCTTAAATTCAGTTGGGCTCCTCAGGACAACTAAAGCCACATTCCTGGACTGAAAGAATCATCTCGGCATTCTTGTATGTAACTCTTGACTTAAGATGGTCCCTGTAATCCTAAAAATTCCGTTTGTGCATCTACTTCATTTGGGCCTGGGGTTTTGAGGTTACTGAGTATGTTGTACATAGTTTTAAAGATAGCCATAAATCACGGATTCCACGTCCCTGGAAAAGACCTGGGCATTTGTCTATTTTTATACAGAATTTTGGAATCCAGATGCCAGGGAAAATCAGAGGATCTTACTGAGAACAAGAAGGGAATCTGGGTTCAGTGAGTCCTCAATCGCCAAAATCTATAAGGCCTCTTGATAAGGTTTAATGAGGAGTCTGGGCTTGTAGTTCTGTACATATTTCAGAGCTACTTGCTGTATGGATGCCTAAAATCTCTCATTACAGATTCCCAAGATGTTTACGGTCCTCTTGATAATTGTAATCGAGGATCTGGACCTACATTTCCGTTTGTTCCCTATGAACATCTTAGGTCATAATCCAGTTCCCCAGGAATCAATTGGCATTTTGCTACTAAATCCTTCATTTCAGGTTGCCTCAAAGTACAGAACTTTCTTGTGGTCGGGCTGGTAGCAATTTGGATATTGAGTTTGCAATATTTCACATTTTTACAATGTCTTGTTAAGGGGACCATGGGAACTTGGATTACG
>NW_007259079.1:0-6934 GCF_000164805.1 Carlito syrichta | reverse complement strand
CAGCTGGGCTCTAGTGATCCTTCCACCTCAGCTTTACAAGTAAACAAAACTACAGGTGTATGCTATGTCCCATGATTTTAACTCCTCAGTCATGTATCTCCACTGTATTTCCTCCCTTTGTGTTCAGTGCTTCCATGACTGTTCCCCTTCTGTGATAGGAAAACTGCTGACTGACCCTTTTTCATAATGATTACACTAGTGACTAGCCCTCTTCTCTCATGGGAGCACCAGTGACTCACTTTCCTCTGTGATACATGACCCAGTGACTATCCCTCATCTGTAATGAGTGACTTAAAGAACGGTCCTCCTCTGGATGGATGGCTCAGTGATTGGTCCTATGTGATTGGTGCTCCAGTGACTGGACATCTTTCTAATTGTACCCCCAATGACTGCTCTTCCCCTGGAGTGTCTCTGTTACTGAACTTCCTCTGTGGTCAGTGTCCCAGTGACTGGCCATCCTCCTAATAGTGTCCCCACTGATTGACTTTTCTCATGATGGTGCCACGGTGAATAGCCCAACTCTGTGATGGATGTCCCAGTGACTTTTTCTCCTCCTAATGGGTGATTTCATGACTTCCCTCTGTGATGGTTGATGGAGAAACTAGCCCTTATATTTAACGAGTGCCTCAGTGAATGGGCTTCCTCTGAGATTAGCTCCCCAATTTTTTGATGCCCCAACTAATGGGTTCCCCATTGCAGAGCCTTCCAATTGGATAGTGACTCCTGTGTGTTACCGTTTTGTGGGATGGGCCTTCAGTTACTGGTCCTCCTCTGTGTGGGGTGCTTCAGTCATTGACTGCACTGTGATGGTGCCCCAGTGACTGGTTCTCTTCTGTAATAGCTGATCCAGTGACTAGACCTCCGCTGTGATGGGTACCCATGTTTCTGACTCTACTCTGTGAAGTATTTCCTAGTGTCTGACTCAAATCTGTGATGGTTCCCCCAGTAAGTAGCTTTTGACATTTTATACATGCCCAGTGGTGGACCCTCCTCTATAATTAGTGCCCCCTGACTGGGGATTCTCTGTGATGTCAGTCACAGTGACTAGCTTTCCTCCATCATGTGTCCCCTTCTGAATATCCCTCTTATACCATGGGTTCTCCAACAAACAGCATGTGCCAATGACTATCTTCTCTTAACAATAGGTGCTCCTGTGACCAGTCCTCCTTCTATTGACTGCCTGAATGACTGGCTCTACACTCTGATTTGTTCCTTAGTGTCTTGGTCTCTTCTTTGATTGTTTCCCAGGGGCTGGACCTGATCTATGATGGGTTTCCTGGTGACTGGCCTCCCTCTGAGATGGGTGTCTCTATGACAGGCCTTTCTTGATATGGGTATCTCAGTTTCAGGCCCTCTTTGCTGGGTGCCCCAAAACTGTCCTTCCTCTGTGATTGGTGGCCCAGTGATTGACACTCTTCCTAATGGTTGCCCTAATGACTGTCCCTTCTCTGGGTTGTTTACCTCAGTGCCTGGTCTACCTCTGTGTGGGTGCTTCAGCAAATGGGCATCCTCTGGGAACATCTAGGAACCCATCCTCCTCTGTGATGGTCCCCTCAATGACTGTCTCTACTCTGTGATTGTGTCCCAATTACTGGTCCTCTTCTATGATTGGTGCCTCAGTGAATAGTCCTCCTCTATAATGAGTTCCATGTAATGGGTACCTCAGTAATTGGCCATTCTCTGTGATTGGTACTGCAGTGACTGGCCCACCTTTGTGATTAGTGCCACAGAGAGACCCTTTCCTCCATTTTGGATTCCCTATTGAATAACCTTATTGTACCATGGGAGGTCATGTGAATGACTCTCGTCTATGCTGCCTGATCCAGTGACTGGCCTTCTGATGAAATGTGTGCCCCATTTACTGACCTTCTGTGATGGCTGCCCCCCTCTGTAAATGGTGTCTCAGTGATTGTCCCCTCTCTGTAATTGGTGTCCCATTGACTTGCCCTCCACCTAATGGGTGCACCTGTGACTGGTCCTCCACAGGTACAGGAGCCTAAGTAGCTAGCCATTCTCTGGGATGGGTTCATCACTGATTGCACTTCCTCACTGGTGTTTGGCAGAATGTCTGTCTTCATATTTGATGGATGCCTCACTTACTGGGCCCCTAAAGTGATCAGTGCCCCATTGACTGGGCCTCTAACTAATGGGTTCCCATGTGCCTTTCCCTTCACTTGGATGGCGACTCAGTGTCTTCCTCTTCTGTGGGATGGGTGCTTCAGTAACTGGCACTCCTCTGTTATTTGTTCTTCAGTGACTGCACTCAGTGATGGTGCCCCTGTATCTGATAATCTTCTTTGATCGTTAGTGCAGTGACTCGCCCTATTCTCTGATAGGTGCTTCAGTTTCATGCTCTTCTCTGTGATGTATGTCCCAGTGACTGGCTTGCATCTGTGATTGGTGCACCAGTAAGTAGCATCCTTCTGAGGTGTTTGTCCCAGTGACTGTTCTTTCTCTATAATGGGTGGTTCATAACTGGCATTTTTTGTGATGATTTTGGTAGTGACTGACCATTCTCTGGGATTGATGCCCCAGTGATGGTATATTTTGTGATCAGTACCACAGTGACTGACTTTCTTCCAAATAGGTCTCCTAGTGACTAGCCCTATTCTAACATAAGTCCTTCAGTGAATGGCTCCAATCTGTGTTGCAGGATCTAGTGACTGGCTCTCGTTAGTGATGGTGTGCCAGTGACTGACTTCCCCATGAGATGGGTGCCCCCAATGAAGGAACTTCCATTTTTATGGATGCCACAGTGAGTAGCCTTCCACTGTGATTGTGTCTTAGTGACTAATGTCCCTGCATTAGGGGCTCCATTATCACTGGCCCTCCTCTGTGATACTGTTCCAGTAAGCGGCCTCCTTTTTTGTGGAAGCTCCAGTGACTGTCCTCTATTTTGGCTGCCCAGACACTGGCTCTCCTATATAATGAATTTTCCATGACTCGCACTCCTATGTGATATGTATCCCAGTGCCTGATCCTCTTGGATTGTTGCCCCAGTGATGGTCTTTTTTTGTGATCAGTTCCACAGTGACTGGCTTTTCTCCTAAAAGGTATCCTAGTGACTAGCCCTCTTCTATCATGGGAGCTCCAGTGACTGGCTGCCTCTGTGATGTCTGTCCTAGTGTTTGACCCTCCTCTGTGATGTATGACCTAATGACTGGCTCTCCTCTGGATTGGATGCCTCAGGGACTAGACCTTCTCTGTGATTGATGCTCCAGTGATTTGCCCTCTTCCTAATTGGTACCTCAGTGACTGGAACTCACTGTTATAGGTGCCTAGTGACTAGTACTCCTCTGGGATGGATCCCTATAGATTGCACCTCCTCTGTGATAGGAGATAAAGACTCAGGCGCTCATATTTAATGGGTGATTTGGAGAATGTGTCTCCTGTGAATTTCTTCCTGTGTTTGGATCTCCTCCTATATATTTCCCAACGCAGGTCCTTCCTCTTGGAAGGGTGCCTCTGTGACTTACCATTTTGTGGAATGCATCTTCAGTGACTGGCTCTCTTCTGTGATTGGTGCCTCAGTCACTGGCTCTGCTCAGGTTCAGGGTACTGTAAAGGTGGAGACGGAGTTGGCAATTGGGGGGAAGAAGAAAGAGAGAAAGAGAGAGAGAGATAGAAAGAAAGAGACTGGACTTCAGTCTAGTGCAGAAGTCATGTGTGGTTTTGGGAATTACAATGGGTCTTTTAGACACAAAGTCAGATGTGGGAGGAGTGTGCCCCACCCACCAGAAACCTGAATCCATGAAAACTTAATCAATGATTGCCTTTAAACACTTTTCATATGGTAATCTTAAAATCCCATAACAAAAGATAACCTAATCCATGACTGACCTTTTCATCCTAAACTGATTGATTTATGCCAAGTTAAACAATTCTATAGAAGCCTAAGTATTTACTTTACAAACAAAAGTGGTCCATCCCAGAATATTTGAAATGTGGCCCAGTCCAGTGAGCTACCTGCAAGTAACACTGCCAAATTCTTTCAACACAATGGCTGTCTTCTAAAACTATATTCTACAATTTACACCTTCAATAAATCCTAAGATCATGACCCAGAAGCCTGTGACCAATACTAAGGCTCTATATGTGACACTAGTTTGAATTATAAGTTGTGTGAAAGCCAAAACTGCAGTTTGTGGAAGAATGGGAGCAATGAGCTTCTAAAGTTAGCTTGTGTTCGCCCTGGTCTCAGAGTTTTATGTTTTGAGCTCACAGGAGTTTAATCTGGTTAGTGCTGAGTAGAAAGGGAGAGGAAGTGGGGTCAGTAGCTCCCAAACGCATCCTAGTGGTCTCAGGGTCAACGGCCCTTCCTCATCACTAACGCACAGTGGGCCTCTGTGGCCGGCTCCCAACATCTCCCCCTTTTTTATTTTTTTAGCACAAAACCATGAAACTCCATATTGCTCTTTCTTTAGCACTCTAAAGATGATTGGGAGTAAAGACAGCGACAAAAGATTCACTGCTTCTGCAAATTCCCACATTGAGAGTACAGACATTAATGATTTTTGATTAGCAATGATGCCTGAATTTCTTGATGTAATTTGGTAAGGTCTATATTCAGGTCTGAATGGTTCCAAATTCCAAGTTACTTTGTCCCAAGTATGGACAGATTTAAACTCAGAGTGACATTGGAGAGCCAATTTCTTTTTTAAGGTCACAAGTTCTTGCCCTACTGCTAAAACTCCTTCCTCCAAAGCACTAACCTTACTTTCCAACTTCTGGTGTATGATTTCCTGAATAGCCATGGCAATAGAAACGTTTTTAGACAGTCGATCAGCAAACATAGTTGTATGAACTTCCCTAGATAATGCTACAGCTCAAAAGTAGCTATTAAAACTGTAACTCCTAGCTGGGCTCTCTGGCTCAGCCTGTAATCCCACGCCTTTGGGAGGCTGAGGTGAGTGGATTGCCTGAGACTGCGGGTTCGAGACCCACCTGGGCAGCGAGACCTCATCTCTACAATAAATCAAAAAATCAGCCAGGCATGGTAGCGCATGCCTGTAATTCCGGCTACTTGGAAGGCTGAGGCAGAAGGATCGCCAGAGCCCAGCAGGTCGAGGTTGCGGTGGCCAGGAGCGGCCACTGCACTCCAGTCTGGGCGACAGAGTGAGACTCCAACTCAAAAAAATAAAAAATAAAAAAACTGTAACTCCTAAAATTAAAAGTAGTCAAAAATCTTTTCTGTCTTTCTAAAAGAGCATTAGCTTCTGTTGGGAGCCAACACCTATAGCTACATGGCTGAGGCCTGTAAAGGCCCATCTGGAAGATCGCCTCTGACATAGGATATCAGTTATACCTATAATATTGGCGTGTGATTAGTGACCAGTGTGCATACATGGCAGTAAAACTTATAAGGAAATCTCAATACACCTGATGGAAAGTGCATAGCAGAATTATTTCTCTCTGTCTTTCTAAGTTTTACTTCTTTCTAGATATTTTTTAACTTCTATTTCCTGGTAGACTGGTTAGTCAGCTTTGGAAAGCTGTTTCCCCTAGGGCTAAGATTAGAAACTAAATTACCATGATAGTTTTGTCGCCCTGCCCCTAGACAGGTAGAACGTTTTCTTTTGTTTCATTAATTACCAAAACTCTGTCTGCTTCAGCCCATGGCCGCCATCTTGGCAGCCTTGCATTTCCTTGTTCAAGAGTGTAACAGCTACTATTTGGTTTTTAGAGTAGACTTGTTAGGATAAAATATATACATATACACTCATAGTTGTGTAAATCTATGCTTACTGTTTTGTTTCCTTTTGCTACATTATTCAAATATAATAGTTACTATACGATTTATAAAAGAATTAATGATGAGGTATTAGCTTAATAGGATATAACATAGTATTAAAGTCCAATCACTAGATCATATAAAAATTAAAGTTTAGACATATGAAACATATGAATTATAATAAAGTTTTGTAGTTTAAGAATAAGTTTTAACTGAGTTATAAGGCATTACGTTAAATCATAATAGGTTAATAGTATAACTGACAGTTAAGTCATTTAACTAAACTTATAGATTATAGTATAGTGTCAAGTTGATAATATTAATCGTTAAAAATATTGGGAGTCAGTGAACTTGGATTGAACCTAGAGTTAACTTAGAAAAGTTTTTTGTATTAATCAGGGTATAGAGCAAAGAGTATAATATGAATGATTCAGTGAACATTATGGAAAACACTTTGAACGATTTGTATTGAAATTGTGCACCTGTGACCTTAATGTAAGCACGGCAGGCATCATGGAATTCGAATTGTTTGCTTGGAAATTGCAGATCTCGTGGTGGTCTTGTGATGCATAGTTTGTAAAGCTTGTACGCCCCCAGTGATTATCACACTGCTGGAGGGTATAGAAAATGGTATATAAGTTGGAAGGAGTCCGAATAAAATTTGGCTTCAGTCCTGATCAGACTGTTCCCAGAAGAACTGCCTCTGAGTGGTCTCTTCTCACTGTCCAGATTCTCTGGTGCGGTTCCTAACCCACCCTTGGTCAGTGCTGGTCACCAACAAGCTTCATACAATATATGTAAACCATATGCATCATAACAACGAGATGACAATTATACAAAAATCATCAAATAAGATGGCTGCTCAAGAATAACAAAACCTTCGTAAAAGGCTTTAGTTAAACAATTAGTTAAAAATACACCCAGTACAAGACACCTTATAAACATTGCTATGATACACAATTTTAACAACTTAGTACTTATTTCATATTAAAAACAAGTAAGAGAACAGCAAGCATCCCTAATGTGGTACTTCTGAGTTTTTCCAACAGGCCTAGACAGGCTGACGGGTTGAAGGGCTGCGAGAGCTCTCTACAAATGAGGTTGAATGGCTTGTCTGGTACCCATTCATTCCAGCAAGCATAGAGTGCCTCCTAGTTCCAGCAAGCATAGAGCCATTAAAACCCCAGTCACTAATATATAGTG
>NW_007259078.1:2484-6394 GCF_000164805.1 Carlito syrichta | reverse complement strand
ATATAGTTAAGTCAGCTAGTTGTCAGATGGCTAGCTAGTTAAGTAAGTTAGATAAGTCAACTGGCTAGCCAACTGCCTATCATGGTAGCTATCTAGTTAAGTCAGCTGGTTAGCCATCTCGCTAGCTAGTCAAGTTAACTAGTTAAATCAGTTGGCTAACCAGCTCACTAGCTAGTTTAAAAGCTAGTTAACTGAGATGGCTAACAGCTGGGTAGCTAGTTATTTAAGCTAGTTAAGTCAGCTAAGTAGCAAAGTAGCTAGTTAAGTCAGCTTGTTATTTCAGCTAGCTAGCTAGTTAAGTCAGCTTGTTAACTCGGCTAGCTAGTTAGATAGCTAGGTAGGTAGCTAGCTCCTTATTTCAGGTAGTAAATTCAGCTCACTATCTAGGTAGCTAGCTGGTTAGCCAGCTAGTTAAGTCAGCTGGCTAGACAGATGCCTAGTTGTGTAGCCAACTAGTTTAGTCAGCTGGCTGTCCAGCTGGCTAGCTAGTTAACTCACCTAGTTAAATCAACTCGCTAGTCAGCTGGATAGCTAGATAGCTAGGCATTTAAGTCAGCTTGCAAGCCAGCGGGATGCATAGATAGCTAACAAATTAAGTCAGCTGGCTAGTCAACTGGCTATCTACTGATGTCAGCTAGTTAAGTCAGCTGGCTAGCCAGACGGCTAACAAGGCTAGCTGGTGAAGTCAGCTAGTTAATTCACGTGGCTAGCCATCTGTGCAGCTAGGTAGCTAGCTAGTTAAGTCAGCTGGCTAACCTGCTGGTTAGCTAGTTACATCAGTTAGTTAAGTCAGCTGGCTAGCCACCTGGCTAGATAGGTAGTTAGCTAATTAATTCGGCTGGCTAGCCAACTGTTTATCTATTTAAGTCAGCAAGTTAAGTGAGCTGGATAGACGGCTGGCTAGCTAGGTGTCTAGCTAGTTAAGCTGGCTGGCTAGCTGAATGTCTATCTAGTTAAGTCAGCTAGTTAAGCCAGCAAGGTAGCCGGCTGACTAGTTATGCTGCTGGCAAGATAAGCTGGCTGGTTAACAGGCTGGTCAGGTAGGTGGACTAGCTCGATAATCAACAATTTAAGTCAGCTGGATAACCAGTTGGCTAGCTAGTTAAGTCACCTCGTTAAGTCAGCTGACTAGCCAGCTCGCTAGCTAGTTAAAAAGCTAGTTAGTCAGATGGCTAGACAGCTGGCTATCTAGTTATTTCAGCTAGTTAATTCAGCTGTCTAGCTAGGTAGCTAGCTAGATAAATAAGCTAGTCA
The DNA here is from genome assembly GCF_000164805.1 of Carlito syrichta. Taxonomy (NCBI): domain Eukaryota; kingdom Metazoa; phylum Chordata; class Mammalia; order Primates; family Tarsiidae; genus Carlito; species Carlito syrichta. The sequence continues at coordinate 5,140 of NW_007259078.1, read as the reverse complement.
TGTCAGCTAGCTGACAGTTAAGTCAGCTAGATAAGTTAGCTAGCTAGCTAGCTAGGTATGAGGATAGTTACTTCAACTAGTACAGTCAGCTGGCTAGCTAGGTAGCTAGCTATTTAAGTAAGTTGGCTAGCAAGCTGGCTAGCTAGTTAGGTCACCTATTTAAGTCAGCTCGTTGACCAGCTGGATACCTGCTTAGCTAAATAGTTAAGTCAGCTGGCAAGTATGCAGGATATGTATGTAGTTAGCTAGTTAAGTCATCTAGCTAGCCACCTGGTTAGCTAGTGATGTAAGCTAACTATATCAGCTGGCTAACAAGTTCAGTTACCTAGTTGAGTCAGCTGGCTAGCCAGCTGGCTAGCTCATTCATTCTGCTAGTTAATTCAAGTGGCTATCCATGTGGCTAGCTAGGTAGCTAGTTAGTTAAGCTGGCTGGCTAGCCGGATGTCTATCTATTTAAGTCAGCTTGTTAAGTCAGCTAGAGAGCCGGTTGGCTAGCTAGGTGACTGGCAATATAAGCTGGCTGGTTAGCAGGCTGGTCAGCTAGGTGGCCAGTTAGTTAAGCTGGCTGGCTAGCCAACCGACCAGCAGGGTGGCTGACTAGTTAAGCTGGTTGTCAATCTGACTGTCCAGCCATCTGGCTGACTATTTAAGCCCTCTAGCTATCCAGTTGGTCAGCCCGCTAGCTAACTAGTTAAGACATCTGGCTAGCTAGTTAAGACTAGCCTGGTAGCTAGCTAGTTAAGAAAGCTGGCTAGTCGTCTAGTCAACCAGGTAGCTAGTTATTTAAGTCAGCTGGCTAGCCTGCTAGCCAGCCAACTAGCTTAGTCAACTAGTTAAGTCAGCTATCTACCCAGTTAGCTTGTTAAGTCAACTAGCAAGTCAGCTAACTATTTAACTACCTAGTTAAGTCAGCTAGCTAGTCATGTTGCTAGTCAGCTAGCTAGTAAATTCAGCTAGCAAGTCAGCTAGCTATTCAGCTAGGTAGTTAAGCAAACTAGCCAGCTAACTACTCAGTTAACAAGCTAATTAAATCAGCTAGTTAGACAGCTAGATGCTTGTTTGCTAGCTAGTTATGTCAGCTAGATAGCCAGCTAGCTAGTCATCTAGGTAGTTAAGTCAGATAGCAAATCAGCTAGTTGTTTATCTAACTAGTCAGCTAGCAACTCAGATAGCTGTTCAGCTACCTAGTGGAATCACTCGCTTTCCATCAGGTCAGCTAACTAGTGGGTTCACTCGCAGGTCAACTGGTCCACAAACTCGTCGGATCGCTTGCCAGCCAATGGTCAACTAACTTGTCAGCTCACTCGCAGGCCAACAGGTCAGCTAAATTGTCGACTTCCTCACCAGCCTACTAATTAAGTCAACTCACCGTTTGGCTTGCTCGCTGGTCGACTAGTTAAGGCAGCTCTCCCATTGGCTCAGTGGCAGGCAGACTTGTTAACTCGGCTTACCAGTAGGCTAAATTATCGGTAGACTAGTTAATTGTTCTGAGCCGTTGGCTCACTCGCCAGCTGACTAAATTCAGCTGAAAAGTCAGCTCACTCGCTGGCCGATTACTTAAGTCAGCTGACAGGTCGGCACACTCACAGGCCGACTAGTTAAATCAGCTGACAAATTGACTTACTCGCCGGCCGACTAGTTAAGTCAGCTGAAACTTTGGCTCACTGAGTGGCCAACTTGTTAAGTCAGTTCACCTCTCGGCTCACAAGCAGGCCGAATATTTAAGTCAACTAACTGGTCAATCTACTAGCCAACCAACTAGTTGAGTTAGCTAACCAATCGGCCGATTAGTCTGCCAACTTTTCAGCTGTTAAGTTAGCTCAGATAATTAGTAATCTTACTAGTTATGCCATCTAAATAGTTGGTCAGCTAGTTTGCCGAATTGTTAGTTCATCTATCCAGCATGCAAACGAGTTAACCGAGCTACCTAGTGAGCCAACTCATCAGTCAACAATTTGACCCAGCTAACTGGTCAGCCGTCTAATCGGCCAACTTGTTAAGCCAGTTAACAAGTCGGCCATGTAATCAGCCAATGTGTTACACCAGCTAGCTAATCTGTCGACTTGTCAGTCAACAGGTTAAGTTACCTAGCTAACTCGTTAACCAACTAGTTAAGTCAACTAATTTACTCGTTTATCAACTATTTAAAACACTTAGCTAACTCATTAACCAACTCGTTAAATCAGTTAGCTATCTCATTAGCTAACTATTTAAGTCAGCTAACTATGTCTGCTAGATAAACAGCTAGCTACCTAAGTGAACTAACTATCTAGCTAGCTAAGTAATCAAGCTAAGTCACCTAGCTCACTAGTTAACTAATATTTTAAGTCAGCTACTTAAGTCTGCTGCCTAAATAGTTAGCTAATTAAGTCAGCTAATTATTCAGCTAATTATATAGTTAGGCAACTATTTAATTCAGGTAGTTATGTTAGCTAGCTAACTAGTCAAGTCAGCCAGTTAAGTCAGCTATCTAATAGGTTAATTCAGCTAGTGAAGACAGCTACTAAGTCAGCTTCTAATTTAGTCAGCTGGTTAAGACAGCTAGCTAGTTAGCTAAAGGTTTAAGTCAGCAGGTTGAATCAGATTGTTAGCTAGTTAACTAACGGGTGAAGTCAGCTGTTTGAGTCAGCTAGATAGCTAGTTAGCAAACAGGTTG
>NW_007259078.1:0-1225 GCF_000164805.1 Carlito syrichta | reverse complement strand
TCATTTATGCTTTAAGGTATTTTTACCTCACTGAAAAAAAGATAAACGTTACATCAGTGACTTCTGGCTTTCACATGTTTGCTGCTCTGGAGTGAGAGAATGTTAACCTTTCTCCTTTAACATGTGCTTCAGGATTACAATTCATCAACAAAAGGTGTATGTCCCAAATTTCCACTCGCTGCCATTGACTTCTGGCCAGAAATAAACTTCTTTGCAGCATTTATGACATCAGTGTTAGCCACCGAATCAATCTGCTGAAGGACTGTGGTTGGAGGCATATAAGAACCAGCAACTAGAGCCTGGGATCCGACTTCTTCCAGGAAACCATCAGAAGACTCCACTGACATTAAGTATGCAGCTTTCAGCTTGTTCTTGGCAGCTTCGAAATCTGTACTGGAAAGGTTTCCTTGAGCAATTGTTTTTACTTGGTTATAGGCAGCCTTGATAACATCTCCAGCAGCTGCAGCCTGTGAGACAGTATAAATCCCAAAGAGTCCAGAATCTGAGTAACAGGCATTAAATGCAGAAACATCAAATGGCTGATGAGTTCCTTTGGCCACAGCCTGGGATAGCTAGTTAAGTAACATAGTTAAGTCAGCTCACTAGCCAGCTGGTTACCTAGGTACCTAGATAGATTAGTCAGCTGGCAAGGCAGAGGGATATGTAGGTAGTTAGCTAGTGAATTCAACTGGCCATCCATTTGTCTAGCTAGGTACGTAGGCAGTTGTCAGCCTGCTAACCAGCATGTTAACTAGTTAAGTCACCTAGTTAAGTCATCTGACTAGACTGCTGGCTAGCTAGTAAGCTAGATAGTTAAATCAGCTGTCTAGCCTGCTGTCTAGCTAGTTAAATCACCTAGTTAAGTCAGATGGACAGACAGTTGGCTAACTAGGTAGCTTGCTAATTTAGTCAGCTGGCTAGACAGAAGGCTATTTAGTTAAGTCACCTAGTATAGTAAGCTGGCTAGGTAGCTGGCTAACTATATAGCAAGCTAGTCAATTCAGATGACTAGCAGCTATTTATGTCAGCTAGTTAAGTCAACTGGATAGCCTGTTGGCTAGCTAGGTAGTGAGCTACTTAAGACAGTTGGCTACCAGCTGGCAAGCTAATTAATCAGCTAGGTAAGTCAGCTGGTTAGCCAGCTAGCAAGCTAAGTAGAGAGCTAGTTATGTCCACTAGTTATGTCAGATGGCTAGGTAGGTAGTTACGCAATTATGTCAGCTGG
>NW_007259077.1:0-5116 GCF_000164805.1 Carlito syrichta | reverse complement strand
GGAATGGAATGGAATGGAATGGAAAGTAATGCAATCAATTGGAATGGAATGGAATGGAATGGAAACGATTGGAATGTAGAGGAATGAATGAAAGGGGGAAGAATGGAATGGAATGGAATGGAGAGGAATGGAATAGAATGGAATTGATTGGAATGGAGAGAAAGGGAATGGAACAGAGAGTAATGAAATGGAAAGGAGAGGAATGGAATGGAATGGAATTGAGAAAACAGGAAAGGAATGGAATGAAGTGTAATGGAACGGAGGGAAGTCGAATATAAAGGAATGGAATGTAATAGAGGGGAGTCGAATGAAATAGAATAGAATGGAATGGAATGGATCGGAATGGTGATTAATGGAGTGGAATGGAATAGAATGGAATGGTGAGGAACGGAATGGAACGAAATGGAATAGAATTGAATGGACAGGAATGAAATGGAGAGTATAGGAAAGGAGAGGTATAGAATGGAATGGAATGGAATATAATAGGGAGGAATGGAATAGAGAGGAATGGAATGGAAAGGAATAGAATGGAGTGGAATGCAATAGAATTGAGAGGAATTGAGAGGAATGGAATGAAGAAGAAAGGGGAGGAAAAGAATAGAATAGAGAAGGAATGGAATGCGATGGAATGGAATGAAGTGGTATGGAGATGAAAGTAATGGAATGGAATGGAGTAGAATGGAATGGAGTTGAGTGGAAAGGAATATAGAAGAATGGAATGGAAATGAATGCAATGGAAGGGAAGGGAATAGAATGGATAGGAATTTAATGGAATGGAAAAGAATAGAATGGAATCAGAGAAATGGTATGGAATGGAATGTAGAGCAATGGTATGGAATGGAATTGAATGGAAAGGAATGGAATTGAATGGAATAGAAAGGAATGAATTGGAGTGGAATGAAATGGAATGGAATGGAATGGAATGGAAAGGAACGGAATGGTAAGGAGCGGAAAGGACTGGAGAGGTATGGAATGGGATGGAATCAAATGGAATGGAATGGAGTGGAATGGAAATGATTGGAATGTAATGGAGTGGCATGCAGGAGATTGAAATGGAATGGAGAGGAATAGGAGAATGGAATGGGGAGTAATGGAATGGAATGAAATTAAATGGAGAGGCATGGCATAGGATGGAATGGTATGAAGTGGAATGAAATGGAGTGGTTTGTAATGGAATGAAATGGAAGAGAGTGGAATGCAATGGAGAGTATTGGTATGGGATGTAATGGAATGGAAAGGAAGGGAATGGAATGAAGAGGAGTGGAATGGAATGGAATTGAATGGAGTGGAATGGAATGGAATGGAATTGAAAGGAAAGGAATGGAATGGAAGGGAATGGAATGGAATGGAATGGAGAGGAATGGAATGGAATGGAGAGGAATGGAGAGGAATGGAATGGATTGGAATGGAATGGAGTGGGATGCAGAGAAATGGAATGGAATGCAGAGGATTGGAATAGATTGGAATTGAATGGAGAGGAATGGAATGGAATGGAGAGAAATGGCATAGAATGAGATGGAATGAAGTGGAATGGAATGTGGTGGAGTGGAATGGAATGGAATGGAATGAAAAGGATAGTAATGGAATGGAAAGAAACGGAATTGAGTGGAATGGAATGGAATGGACATGAAAGGAATGGAATGGAATGGAGAGGAATGGAATGCAAAGGAGAAGAATGGAATGGAAAGGAATATAGATGAATGGAAATAGAGATGAATGCAATGAAATGGTAAGGAATGGAACGGAGATGAAAAGAGAGAAAAGGAATGCAGACGAATGGAGAGGAATGGAATGGAATGAAATGGATTGCAATGGAATGATGTGTAATGCAGAGGAACTGAATGGAATGGAATGGAATGGAGAGGAAAGGCATAGAATGGGATGGAATGAAGTGGAATGAAATGGTGTGCAGTGTAATGTAATGGAATGGAATGGAAATTATTGGAATAGATATGATTAGTTTTGATGGAATGGAGTGTAATGGTATGGAATGGAATGGAATAGAATGGAATGGACACAAAATAAGTGGAGTGAATGGAATGGAATGGAATGGAATGGAATGGAGAGGAGTGGACTGGAATGGAGAGGAATGGAATGTAATAAAGAAAGGAATGGAATGTAGATGAATGGAAAAGGAGAGGAATGCAACAGAGTGGGAAGCAATGGAATGGAGAGGGAAGGAGAGGAAAGGAATGCAGATTAATGGAGTGGAATCTAATGGAATGGAATGAATTGCATTGGAATGGTGTGGAATGCAGACGAATGGAATGGAGTAGAGGGGAATGGGATACAATGTAAAAAATTGAGAGGAATGGAATGGTATTGAAAGGAATGCAATGGAATGGAGAGGAATGGAATGGATTGGAATGGAATGGATACGAATGTAGAGGAATGAATTGGAATGGAATGGAGATGAATGAAAAGGAATGGAATGGAATGGAGTGGAATGGAATGGAATGGAGATGAAAAGAGAGGAATGAAATGGAATAGAATGGAGAGGAATGGAATGGAATGGAGGGGAATGGAATGGAGAGGAAAGGAATGGAATGAAATTGAAGGGAACAGAGAGGAATGGGAAAGAGAGGAATGGAGTGGAAAGGAATAGAAAGTAATGGAATGGAATGGAGAAGAATTGAGAGCAATGCAATGGAGAGGAATGGAGAGGAATGGAATGGAATGGAGAGGAATCGAATGCAATGGAATAGAATTGAATAGAGAGGTATGAAATGGAATGGGATGGAATGGAATGGAATGGAAGGGAAAGGAATGGAATGTAGAGGAATGGAATGGAGATGAGTGGATTGGAATGGAATGGAGTGGAATGGAGATAAATGGAATGGGAAGGAGAATAATGGAATGGAATGCAGAGGAATGGAATAAAATGGAATGTAGTGGAATGGAGATGAATGGAATGGAATGGAGAGTAATGAAATGTAAAGGAGAGGAATGGAATGGAGATGAAAGGAAAGGAATGAAAGAGAGTGTAATGGAATGGAGGGGATTAGAATGAAATCGACTGGAATTGAATGGAATGGATCGGAATCGCGAGGAATGGAATGGAGTGGAATGGAATGGAGATGAATGGATTGGAAAAAAATGGAAGGGAAAGGAATATAATGGATTAGAAAGGAATGGACAGAAATGGAATGAAATGAAATGCAGAGGATAGGAAACGCGAGGTATGGAATGGAATGGAATGGAATATAATAGAGAGGAATTGAATAGAGAGGAAAGGAATAGAGAGGAACATCGTGGAGTGGAATGTAATGGAATGGAGAGGAATGGAAAGGAGAGGAATGGAATGGAATTGGGAGGAATAGAATGCGATGGAATGGAATGAAGTGGAATGGAGAGTAATGGAATGGAAAGGAATGGAGTATAGTGGAATGCAGTGGAGTGGAAAGGAATGTAGAAGAATGGAAAGGAAATGAACGACATGGAAGGGAAGAAATGGAAAGGAGAGGGTTGGAATGAAATGGAGAGGAATGAGATGGAATGGAGAGGAATGGGATGGAGTGGAATGAAATTGAATGGAATGGAATGAAGTGGAGTAGGATGAAATGTAGTGGAATGTAATGGAATGGAATGGAATGGAATGGTAAGGAATGGAATGGAATGGATTGGAGTGGAATGGAATGGAATGGAAGCGAAAGGAATGGAATGGAGTAGAATGGAATGGAGTGGAATGGAGTGGAATGGAATGGACAGGAAAGCAATGGAAAGGAATGAAATGGGCTGGAATGGAGAGGAATGGTATTGAATGGAATGGATTGCCATGGAATGGTGTGGAATGCAGAGGAATGGAATGGAATGGAATGGAGAGGAATGGGATGGAATTGTATGGAATGCAGAGTAATGGAATAGAATGAATGGAACGTAATGGTATGGAGTGGAATGGATTGGAATGGAATCAATAAGAATGGAGAGGAATGGATTGGAATGGAATGGAGTGGCATGCAGAGGAATGGAATGGAATGGAAGGGAAGGGAAGGGAATGGAATGGAATGGAACAGAATGGAATGGAGTGTAATGGAATTGCATGGAAATGACAGAAACGGAATGGAATGTAATGGAAAGAAATGGAATGAACTGGAATGGACTGGAATGGAGAGGAATACAATAGAATGGAGATTAATGGAATGGAAAGGAGAAGAATGGAATGGAATGGAGACGAAAGGAAAGGAATGGAATGGAATGGAGGGGAGTTGAATGAAAAGGAATGGAATGTTATGGAAAGGAACAGAATAGTAAGGAATGGAATGAAATGGAATAGAGTGGAGAGGAATGGAATGGAATAAAATGGAAGCCATGGAATGGAGTGGAATAGAATGGAATGGACAGGAATGGAATGAAATGAAATAAAGAAGATAGGAAAGGAGAGGTATGGAATGGAATATAATAGAGAGGAATGGAATAGAGGAATGGATTGGAAAGGAATAGAATGGAGTGGTATGGAATGGAGAGGAATTAAGACGAATGGAATGGAGAGGAAAGGAGAGGAATGGAATGAACAGGAGTGGAATGGAATGAAATGGAAGGGAATAGAGAGGAATGGGATAGAGGGTAATGGAATGGAAAGGAATTGAAAGTAATGGAATGGAATGGCGAAGAACTGAGAGTAATGGAACAGAGAGGAATGGAATGGAATGGAGAAGAACGGAATGCAATGGAATAAAATGGAGAGGTATGGAATTTAATGGAAAGTAATGGAATGTAGACGGATGGAAAAGAAAGGAGAAGAATACAATAGAATGAATTGGAATGGAGTGGAATGGAAAGGAATGAATTTGAATCGAGAGGAGTGGATTGGAATGGAATGGAGATGAATGGAGAGGTATGGAATGGAATGGAATGGATTGTATGGACAGGCATGGAATGGAAAGGAATGTAATGGAATGAAGAGGAAAGGAATTCAGAGGAATGGAATCGAGAAGAAAATAAAGGAGAGGAATGGAATGGAATGAAATGGAATGGAATGGAATAGAGAGAAATTGGGAGGAATGGAATAGAGAGGAATGGAGAGGAATGCAATGCAAAGGAATGGAATGGAATGGAGAGGAAAGGAATGTAATAGAATGGAATGTAGTGGAATGGAGAGGAAAGGAATGGAATGTAG
>NW_007259076.1:3944-4338 GCF_000164805.1 Carlito syrichta | reverse complement strand
CCATTCCGTTGTATTCCAATCAATTCAACTCCATTAGTTTACACTCCATGCTTCTCCCTTCCATTCCATTCCTCTCCGTTAGATTCCATTTCTTTCAATTTCTCCATTCCTTTCCTTTACATTGCATTCCTCTCCATTCCATTTCATTCCATTGCTTTCCATTCCTTTCCATTCCATTCTACTGTATTCCATTGCATTCGATCCATTCCATTTCATTCCTCTACCTTCGATTCTATTCACTTCCATTCCATGCCATTGATACCAATCCATTCCTCTCCATTCCATTCCATTCCATACCATTCCTCTCCATTCTAGTCCATTCCATTAAATTCCCCTCCATTCCATTCTCTTCCATTCCATTCCATTAAATTCCTTTACATTGCATTCTATATCT
>NW_007259076.1:1831-2895 GCF_000164805.1 Carlito syrichta | reverse complement strand
TCCATTCCATTCCTCTCTAATCCATTCCAATACATTTCATTCCTCTTAATTACATGTCTCTCCAAACCTTTCCATTCCTTTCCATTCAATTCCTCTCCATTCCATTCCTTTCCATTCTTTTACATCACATTCTATAACGCTCCATTCATTCCATTCCTCTCCATTCCATTCCATTCGATTCCATCCCTTTCCTCTCTATTCCTCTCCATAGCCTTGTAATTCATTACACTCCTATACCTTGCTTTCCATTCTATTCTATTCCAATTTTTCCCTCTCCATTCTATTCCATACCCTTTCATACCGTTCCTTTCCATTCCTCTCCATTCCATTCCACCCCATTTCATTCTATTCCCTTTCTTTCCTCCACATTCCATTCCATTCAATTCTTCTCCATTCCATTCTTTTCCACCCCATTTCATTCCATCCCCTTCCTTTCCTCCACATTCCATTCCATTCAATTCTTCTCCATTCCATTCCTCTCACTTCTATTCCATTCCGTTCGAAACCTTTCCATTCCATTCCATACCAAGCCATGCCATGCCATGCCATTCCATTTCATTCCTTTACTTTCAACTCCATTCCATTCCACGCTATTCCTCTCTCTTGAATCCTTTCCATTCCAGACTATTTCATTACATAACATTTGTGTCTATTCCTCTCCATTCCTCTCCATTCCTCTACAATACGTTCATTTCCATTACATTCTATTTCATCCCTCTCCATTCCATTCCATTCAGCTCCATTCCTCTCCTTTCCTATCCATTCCATTCAATTGCTCTACTTTCCATTTCATTCCTTTCCACTCTTCTCCATTCTATTCCATTCCATTCCATTCCATTTCTTTCCTTTCCTCTCCATTCCATTTCATTCGTCTACATTCCAATACATTCTATTCAATTCCATTCCTCTCCATTCCATTCCATTCTATGTCATTCCTCTCATTTCATTCCATTCAATTCCATTCTATTCCATTCCTCTCCATTTCGTTCCTTAGCATACCATTGCATTCCATTCCATTCTATGTCATTCCTCTCCATTCCATTCTATTGCATTCCATTCAATTC
>NW_007259076.1:0-571 GCF_000164805.1 Carlito syrichta | reverse complement strand
TCTATTCTAGTCCATTCGTTCCCTCTTCATTCTATTCCATTCCTTTTGTGTTCGTTCCATCCATTCCATTCCTCTCCATTCCACTCCATTCTGTTCCATTACTCCCCATTAAATTCCATTTCCTTCTCTCTTCTCCTTTTCTTTCATTTCATGCAACTATTCTCCATTCCATTCCTCTCAATTCCATTCCATTCCATACAATGCCATGCCTACCCTTCAATACCCTTCCATTACATTCCATTCAACCTCATTCCATTTCACGCCATTCCACTCCATTGCATTCCATTCCTTTCCATTCCATTCCATTGCATAACATTTGTGTCCATTCCTCTTCATTCCTCTCCAACCCATTCTTCTCCTTTTTTCTCCAATCCTTTCATTTCCTTTCCATTCCATTCCATCCTTCTCCATTGCATTCCATTCCATTCCATTCATCAAAGTTCCATTTCTTTCCTTTCCATTCCTCTCCATTCGATTCTCTTCCCTTCCATTCCTCTCCATTCAATTCCACTCCATTCCACTTCTCTCCATTCCGTTCCATTCCTTTGCATTCCACTGCATTCCATACCAT
>NW_007259075.1:2541-10217 GCF_000164805.1 Carlito syrichta | reverse complement strand
TGTCATCTTTCTATGGGTATACAAGAGTTTGGACTTCCAGGCCAGCAGGAAACATCTCGTCTTTTTGTTTAGAACTGTGTCACTGAGTCACTGTGTCCACTGAAAGTTTCTACACGCTTTACTAAAGAGGAACCAGGAAACTCGGTTTCCACGTAACTTTCAAACATCTGGACATTTGCTAAATTATCCGTGGCTTAAGGCAGTGCTCATACATAGGAATCGACAGGGACTTTGGCAAATGCTAATCTGGGAGTCCTGGTTCTTATATTATTCAGAGCAACGTCCTATATGCATACCCTAAATCGGGCATTGTCGTTCCCCAGGAACGTTTTGCACCTCTTGATAGTTGTAACTGAGAATCTGGCCTACTGGTCCATTTGTCATAGGGTCCTGTAAGGCCGGATTTCACAATCCATGCAATCATCTTCCATTTGTTAACGTGATCACAGGCCTCAGGTTTACCTCGTAGTCCAGACACTACAGTTGGACATTCGTTTTCGCATTGAGAATGTGGGATTAAGGTTTTCCACATATTTAGGTTGTATACTTAATGGGGAACGAGCAATCTTCAATTCCAGGTCTTTGGGAAACTTCTTGGAGTATGAGTATCAGTATATAAGAGTTTGTAATTCCACGTCACCAGAAAACATCCGGGCATCTTCCTGATAATATAAAAAGGAATGTGGGTTATGTGAGCCCTCAATCCATTTCTACAGCATTCCGTTATATGACTTATCTGCAATCTGGACTTCTAGTTCTCCAAATTCTTCAGAGCACGTTGCCACTTGTAAAGGACAGTGTCATTATAGATTCCCAGCAACCTTCTGTTCCTCTTGATTGTTGTAACCAAGATCCAGTCCGTGCAATTCATTTGGGTTTCTCGGCACAACTAGAGTCAGATTACAGGACTAAGGCTTCATCTCGCCACATTTGTGTGTAACTCGTCTTAACATGTACCCTGTAATCCTAAAACTTCCGTTCATGAATGAATCTATTTTCTATTACCTCGGGGTTTTGAGGTTGCTAAGCGTGTAGTACATATTTTTAAAGGTAACCAGGAATCACGGATTCCACGTCCCTGAGAAACAGCTGGGCATCTGTGTATTTACATACAGATTTTGGAATCCAGATCGCCAGAAAAAATCAGCGCATCTTGCTGAGACCCAGAGGAGAATGCGGGTTCAGGGGTCCTCAATCTTCAAAACCTATATGGCCTCTTCATAAGATTTAATCAGGAATCTGGGTTTGTAGGTCCTTCCATTTTTCAGAGCTACTTGCTGAGTGGATAGATAAACTCTCTTATTACTGATCCAAGAAGATTCTGGTCCTTTCGATAGTTGTAATTGATGATCTGGACTTACAATTTTGTTTGTTTCTTATAAACATCTTCGCCCATAATCCAGTCCCCAGGTATCAACTGGCATTTTGCCACAAAATCCCTCGCTTCAGGTTGCCTCAAAATACCGAAATTTCCTGTGGTAAGACTGGTGGGAATTGGGATTAGAATATTACACACCTTTAGGATGTCTCACTATGGGGAACCTGGATCCTTGGATTACAGTTCCCAAGTACTATATGAGAGTCTTTCTATTGATATCCAAACAACTGGAATTCTATGGTCATCAGGAAATATCTCGGGTATTGCTGAGAATTAAGCAGGAATTTGCGAAATGGGAGTCCTCATATACGGGAAACTACAAGGCCTCTTACTACGGAAGAATAAGGAATCTGGGTTACACGATTTCTAAAATTCCAAAAAACTAAAGGGAGTCTTACTATGGGAGAAAAAAATTATCAGGAATTTGAAGCACGTATCTGGGGAATGGGAGTCCTCATATACAGGAATTTCACAACCTCTTCCTGACGACGAAAATGAATTTGGGTTACACATGTGCTCAATCCTAAAAATCTACAAGACGTCTTTCTAAGGGCTAAACAACAATCAGGGTTTCGAAGCAGGAATCTTGGTAATGGGAGTCTTCATACACAGGAAAATACACGGCCTCTACCTAAGAAAGGATAAGGAATCTTGTTGTCACGAGTCCTTAATGCCAAAAATCTACTGGGCGTCTTGCTCAGGGCTCAACAAGATCAGGGCTTTGAGCACCCCTCATGTTTTAGAACCATTTGCTATGTGGATATTGCGAATCAATCATTCCTGGACTCCAGCAACACTCTGGTATTACTGATAGTTTTGAACGAGAATCTGGCACTAAAAGTCCATTTATATACTCGGAAATTCTGATTCCAGACACAGGACACTAGAAATTCTCTCGGATTTTTTGTATGTAAGCCCTGATCTCAGTGTTACCTCATACTCCAGAAACTTCAGTGACTCTGCTGTTCGTTATTAGGACTTTGGGTTTAGGTGTTCAATTATTTAGGAGGTATTATTGGAAGAGAATGAGAAATCTTAGATTCCACGTCCCAAGGCATATTCTTGTCATCTTCCTATGGGTATACAAGAGTCTGGACTTCCAGGCTGACAGGAAACATCTCGTCGTTTTTCTTAGAATGAAATAGGAATCTGGGTCACTGTGCCCCTTGAAAGTTTCTACAGGCTTTTCCTAAGAGGAACAAGAAAACTCGGTTTCCATGTAACTTGCAAACATATGGGCATTTGCTAAATTATCCGTGACTTAAGGCAGTGCTCATACCTAGGAATTCACAGGGCATTAATCAAATGCGAATCTGGAATCTGGGAGTCCTGTTTCTCATATTATTCAGAGCAACGTCCTATATGCATACCATATATAGGGCATTGCCGTTCCCCAGGAACGTTTTGCACCTCTTGATAGTTGTAACTGAGGATCTGGCCTACTGGTCCGTTTGTTTCACAGGGTCCTGTAAGGCCAGATCCACAATCCAGGCAATCATCTGCCATTTGTTGATGTGATCCCTGGCCTCAGGTTTAACTCGTAGAACAGAAACTACTGGTGGACATTCGTTTTCACAATGAGAATGTGGGATTAGCGTTTCCCACATATTTAGGATGCATACTTAAGGGGGAACCAGCAAACTTCGATTCCAGGTCCCTGGGAAACTTCTTGGCGTATGTGTATTGGTATGTAAGAGTATGTACTTCTTCATCACCAGAAAAAGTCCGGGCATCTTCCTGATAATAAAAAAAGGAATGTGGGTTATTGGAGGCCTCAATCCATTTCTACTGGGCTCCATTATAAGGGCTTATCTGGAATCTGGGTTTCTAGTTCTCCAATTTCTTCAGAGCATGCTGCCACTTGGAAAGGACAAGTGTCAGATTCCCAGCAACATTCTGATCCTCTTAATTGTTGTAACCAAGAACCAGTCCGTGCAATTCAGTTGGGTTTCTCGGCACAACTAAAGGCAGACTACATGACTAAGGCATCATCTCGCAATATTTGTGTGTAACTCTTGTCTTAAGATGTACCCTGTAATACTAAAACTTCCGTTTGTGAATCTATTTGATATGGCCTGGGTGGTTGGGGTTGCTAAGCATATAGTACATATTTTTAAAGGTAACCAGGAAACACGGATTCCACCTACCTGGGAAACAGCTGGGCGTCTGTCTATATGCATACACAATTTTGGAGTCCAGATCTCCAGGGAAAATCAGGGCATCTTGCTGAGAACGAGAAGAGAATGCGGGATCAGGTGTCATCAACCGTCAAAATCTATATTGCCTCTTGATAAATTTTAATGAGTAATCTGTGCTTGTAGGTCCTTACATTTTTTAGAGCTACTTGCTACGTTGGTACCTAAAATCTCTTATTACAGATCAAAGCGATTTTAGTCCTTTCAATAGTTGTAATTGAGTATCTAAACCTACAATTTCGTATGTTTCTTGTCCACATCTTTGGCCATAATCCATTTCCCCAGGTATCAACTGGCATTTTGGGGCAAAATCCCTCGCTTCAGATTACCTCAAAATATCGAAATTTCCTGTGGTCAAGTTGGTGGAAATTGGGACATTGGGTTTAGAATATTACACATTTTTACGATGTCTTATTAAGGGGAACCTGGAAGATTGGATTACATTTCCCAGGTATTATATGGAGTCTTTCTATTGATATTTAAACAACTGGAATTCTATGTTCATCAGCAAATATCTCGGGTATTGCTGAGAATTAAGCAGGAATTTGCGAAATGGGAATCCTCACATACGGGAAACTACATGGCCTCTTACTACGGAAGAATAAAGAATCTGGGTGACACGAGTCCTCAAATCCAAAAACCTACAGGGAGTGTCACTAAGGGATAAAAATATCAGGGATTTGAAGCTCGAATCTGGGGAATGGGAGTCCTCATATACAGGAAACTTCACAACCTCTTATTAAGGACAAACTAGGGATCTGGGTGACACATGTCCTCAATCCGAAAATTCTACCGGGCATCTTTCTAAGGGCTAAACATGTATCAGTGTTTCAAAGCAGGACTCTCGGTAATGGGAGTCTTAACATAGAGGAAACTACACAGCCTCTTCCCAAGAAAGGATAAGAAATCTGGTTTTCCTGAGACCTCAATGCCAAAAATCTACTGGGCATCTTGTTAAGGGCTCAACAAAAATAGGATTTCGACACAAGAATGGGAGTTCTCATATACAGGAACCTACACGGGCTCTTGCTAAGGAAGAAAGCGAATCTGGGTTACACGAGTCCTCAATTCTGAAACTGTTCAAGGCATCTTGATAAGGCCTACAAGACTCGGACTTCAACGTCCCCATAATTTTCAGAGCTTTATCCCTTGTGCATATTAGGAATCACTCATTGCAGAAGTCCCACAACATTCTGGTCCCCTTGATAATTTAAATGAAAATATGGCACTACAAGTCCTATTTAGATTACGGAATCTCTAACGCCAATTCCAGGACACAAGTAATCATCTCGGGTGTTTTGAATGTAAGCCCTGAGTTCAGGGTTACCCCGTACTCTAGAAACTTCCGGTAGTTCAGCTATTCGGAATTAGGCCTTGGGTTTAGAAGTTGCACCATGTTTAGAAGGTATTTTTGGGAGGGCACCAGGGTCTTGGTTAACAAGTCCATAGGAGCATTCTGGAGTCTTTCTATTGGGTGCCATGTGTCTGGACTTCAGGAAACGAGGAAATATCTAGTCATTCTTCTGAGAATGAAATAGGAATCTCGGACTCTATGTCTTCAGAACGTTTCTACTCATGTTACCAATGTGGAACAAGGAAAGTCAGTTTGCATGTGATCAGCAAACTTCTGGGCATTTGTTATTTTTTCCCTGGTTTAAGGTAGTTCTCATACCTAGAGGCCTGCATAAATTGGCAAATGCTAATCAGGAATTAGGAGTCCCAACCCCCACACTTATCAGATCTAATTCCTCTATACATACCACAAATATGTTATTACCGATTACCAGGAACCTGCTGCTCCTCTTCTTATTTGTAACAGAGAATCTGACCATCTGCTCAGTTTTTTTTGCAGGAGTATGTAAGGACAGATTCCACAACCCAAGGAATCATGTAGCCATTTTTCGTGTAATTTCTGACTTCAAGTTTACCTTCCTAATCCAGAAACTACTACTGGAATTTTAGATTGATATTCGTAACTTGAAATTGGGTGTTCCCAAATATGTAAGACGTTTTCTTAAAGGGGATCCAGCAATCTTGGATTCCAGGGCCCTTCCGGCCTTTTAGGCTTATGCTTATTGGTTATATAATAGTTTGCACTTCCACATTGCCAGGTAACTTCCGGGAGTCTTACTGAGAATAAAAAGATTTGGGGTTATGGGGATCACCAATCCAAGAATTCTACATGGGCAACTTATAAGGGCTAATGTGGAGTCTGGGATTCTATTCCACACATTCCTTAGGGCCACAGGCATCTTGAAAAGGAAAATTATTTCATTATCAAATCTCAGTAACCTTCTGATCGTCTTGATAGTTGTAACCAATAATGTGGAGCCTCAAGTCCGTTGGGTTCCTCGGGACAACAAAGGGCAGATTCCAGGACCCAAAGAATCTTATTGCCATATTTGTATGTAACTATCGCCTTAAGATGTACCTTGTAATCCTAAAACTTCTGTTTGTCCTTCTACTCCGATAGTGACCTGGTGTTTTGAGGTTGCCAAATATATATTACGTACTTTTAAAGGTAACCAGGATTCATGGATTCCACGACCCTAGGTAATTTGTGGGCATCTGCCTATTTGTATACAGAGTTTTTGGATCCACATCAGGAGGGAAAATCAGGGCATATTGCAGAGAAGGAAAAGGAAATCCGGTTGTAGGATTTCTCATTCGCCAGAATCAATAGGGCCTCTTGATAAGGTTTAATCAGCAATCTGGCTTCAGGGTCCCTACATTTTTCACAGCTACTAGCTCCATAGTTACCCTTAATCAGTCATTACATATCTCCAGGGACATTCTATGATCTTGATAGTTGTAATCGAGGATCTGGCCCAAATATCCTTTTGAGTCTTATGAACATCTAGGACCATAATCAGGTACTCCAGGAATCAAATGGCATATTGGTACCAAGTCCCTTGATTCAGGTTACATCAAACTACAGAAATTTCTTGAGGTTGGGCTGGTGGGAATTGGGATATTGGGTTTAGGAGATTCCACATTTTGAGGAGGCCTTGTTAAGTGGAACCAGGCATCTTGGATTCCAGTTCCCCAATAACCTTATGGAAATCTTTCTCTTGATATCCAAACAACTGGAATTCTAGGTCACCATGAAATATCTCAACACCTTGCTGAGAATGAAACAGGAATCTGGAAAATGGGAGTCCTCATATACAGGAATCTACACTGCCTCTTGCTAAGTAAGAATAAGGAATTTTGGTTGCACGAGTCCTCAGCCCAAAAATCCACACGGCGTCGTACTAAGAGGTAACCATGAATCAGGTTTTTAATGTAAGAATCTGGGTAGTGGGAGTCCTCAAATACAGGAAACTGGACTGCCTAATGCTAAGAAAGAATAAGGAATCTGGGTTACACGTGATCTCTATCACAAAAGAACTACAGGGCCTCTTGCTAAGTGCTGAAAATGAATAAGGGATTCGAAACAGGGATGTGGGTAATACTCCTCATAACAGGAAACTTGGAGGCCTCTTCCTAAGGAAAAATCAGGAATATGTTTTGCGCAGTTCCTCAATCACAGAATCTACATGGCTTCTTGCTAAAGGCTAAACAAGAATCAGGGTTTCAAAACAGGAATCTGGAGTAAGGGAGTCCTCATATACACGACACTACACGGCCTCCAGTGAAGGAAGAATAAGGAATCTGTGTTACACGAGTCCACAATCGGAAAAAATTCTCAGGACGTCTTGCTACTGGACAAACAAGAATGAGGGCTTCGAGCTCCCCTCATGTTTTGGAGCTATATAGCATATGGGTATTAGGAATCAGTCAATTCAGGACTCCAACAACATTCTGGTCCTCTTGGTAGTTGTAAATGGGTATCTCGCACTGCAAGTCCGTTAGGTTCCTCGGGACAACTAAGGCCAGATTCCAACACAAAAGGGATCATCTCGTCATATTTGCATGTAACTCTTGGTCTCAAGATGAACTTTGTAATTCTCAAACTTCCATTTGTCTTTTTATATAGAGAGGGCCTGAGGGTTTTGCAGTTGCCAAATGTTTAGTAAGTATACTTAAAGGTAACCAGGATTCACGGATTCCCTGACCCTAGGAAACTTGTGGGCATCTGTCTTTAGTATACAGAGTTTTGG
>NW_007259075.1:0-1086 GCF_000164805.1 Carlito syrichta | reverse complement strand
GATTCGTTGTAACCAAGAACCAGTCCGTGCAATTCAGTTGGGTTTCTTGGCACAACTAAAGACAGATTATGGGACTAAGGCATCATCTCGCATTATTTGTGTGCAACTCTTGTCTTAAGATGTACCTTGTAATCCTAAAACTTCTGTTTGTGAATCTATTACATATGGCCTGGGGGGTTGGGGTTGCTAAGCATGCCATATATATTTATAAAGGTAACCAGGAATCACGGATTCCACGTCCCTGCGAAACAGCTGGGCATCTGTCTATTTGCATGCAGAATTTTGGAATCCATATCGCCAGGAAAAATCAGGCTCTTGCTGAGAACCAGAAGAGAATGCCTGTCCAGCGTTCCTCAGCCGTAAAAATTTCTATGGCCTCTTGATAAGGTTTAATGAGGAATCTGGTCTTGTAGGTCTTTCCATTTTTCATAGCTATTTGCTACGTGAATACCTAAAATCTCTTATTAGAGATCCAAGCGATTCCGGTCCTTTCGAAAGTTTTTATTATCTGAACCTACAATTTCGTTTGTTTTTTATCCAAATCTTCGGCCTCAATCCAGTTCCCCAAGTATCAACTGGCATTTTGCGACAAAATCCCTCGCTTCAGGTTACCTCAAAAAAATGAAATTTCCTGTCGTCAGGCTGGTGAAAATTGGGATATTGGGTTTAGAATATTACACATTTTTACGATGTCTTGTTAAGGGGAACCTGGAAGCTTGGATTACAGCTCCCAGGTACTATATGGGAGTCTTTCTATTGATATCCAAACAACTGGAATTCTATGTTCATCAGGATAATATCTCGGGTATTGCGGAGAATTAAGCAGGAATTTGGAAATGGGAATCTCATATATGGGAAACTACATGGCCTCTTACTACGGAAGAATAACGAATCTGGGTTACATGAGTCCTCAAATCCCAAAAACTTACAAGGAGTCTTACTAAGGGAGAAAAATATCAGGGATTTGACGAACGTATCTGGGGAATGGGAGTCCTAATATACAGGAAACTTCATAACCTCTTGCTATGACGACAAGGATCATGGGTGACACCTGTCCTCGATCTGAAAAAACTATAGGGCATCTTT
>NW_007259074.1:0-10851 GCF_000164805.1 Carlito syrichta | reverse complement strand
CAGTTTTGTGTTAAATTTAACATTTCTCATTCTACAGGAATTCCTTATAATACCCAGGGTTAAGCCATAGTCGAGAGAGCTCATCAACCTTAAAAAATCAAATCATTAAATTACAGGAGGGAGAATTTAAATATAGTTCCCCTCATCACATTGTAAGCCATGCTTTATTTGTACTCAATCACCTGAATTTGAACTCTTTGGGTTGCTCGACTATGGATAGATACTGGAACCCGGAAGAAACTGTTAAGCCTATGGTTAAATGGAAAGATCTCCTTACAGGTCAATAGAGAGGGCCCGATGTGTTGTTAACTTGTGGGAGAGGGTATGCATGTATCTTTCCCCAGAATTCCTTATTGCCCATTTGGATAAGGGACCGACTTATTTGATATGTCCAATCCGACACCTCAGCCAAGAGAGAGAGATCCAAGGCAGAGAGATGCCAGACGGGAGCTCAGCCCACAACAGAATAATTCAGAATCAGAAGAAGAAAGAGTCTTGGTCCCTGGGATGAGATGCCTCACCCTTCATATGCATCGGCGGTCTCATCCCAGCCCCCGTTTTTCTTCTCTTGTTTCGCGTTCTCCCCCCTCTCCATTTCTTTATAGCCCAGAACGATTGGCTTCTTCCACTCGCTGCCGGCGCCTTCCCACATAGGGACAGCTCAAGGCTTTAACTATTGAAGTGCAAAAATTAGTTCATTCACAGAACATCTCTCCAACACATTCTACTGTTTTTGTTGCTATGATGGTCATTCTCACCTTTCAGGTAAGTCATATTGATGCTGATGATAGTGCAAACAAACCTATTGGGCTTATATGCCTAACCCTCCAGTTTTTCAACCTGTTACTTGCGATAATGAAATAATAACGATTTACAGTAACACTGCTTCTTTGGTAGGTGGCCCCACTATTTTTTCCTCCCAAGTTAAAACTGTTATTAATCATAATTTTTCCTTCTCAGGGAGTTCCAGCTCACCCCAATTTGTTTTAGTTTACCTATTGGTTCAGAACGCTCTCCTCTCATACCAAAATGAGGAGCAACACTCCTCTGAATTTCCTACTTGCACAGCTCACAGGGAATGTCAAATTTCAAATACCAAAAATGATTGGCTCACGGTGCACCCGGAATTTGGATTCCTGCCTTGGAAAGAATGTATGTATTCCTCCAAGGTGACTCTCCCTATTTCTAATACTAATGTATCCATAGGTGATTGGAGTTGTCATGACCTGACTACAGATCTCTGTCCTTATGTGGAACATAGTCCTAATTTCTTGTGGAAGAACTCCACACCTAAACCTATACCCATTACTAGATGGAACATTAATGGATGTGTCCCCCCAATATTAGTAATGAATGATGGTAATAAACAATCCGTACAACCTAATATTTGGAGAGCCTTAGCTGCTACTAAACCCATAGTTTTACATCGTACACAGGGACAAACCATTTATAATATAAGAGCTTGTTTGCAATCTCCTTATGCCTTTTTAGTAACCACTGATTATAAATCTTTAGTAATTTCTTTTGATGGGCAGAAATACCAAATTTCTTGTAAAAACTGCAAATTAACTAATTGTCTTACTTTCTCTACTTCATATAAAGGATTTATTATTCTCCGCTGACCTCCTTATTTGATGGTTCCTGTAAAACTTCCATCTCTTTGGTATGATGAATATAGTCTAAGAACATTGTATGAGCTTAACTCACTGTTGTCACGACCAAAAAGATTTATAGCAACTTTAATTTTAGGAATTACAGCTTTGATAGTCATTGCTACTTCAGTCTCAGTTTCAGCCATAACTTTAGCTAAAGAAGTACATACTGCTACATTTTCAGATCAGTTATCCAAAAATGTCTCATTAGCTTTAGCAGCTCAAGAAATTATTGACCAAAAATTAGAAAGTAAAGTTAATGCATTAGAAGAGGCTATTTTGGTTATAGGACAGGAACTTGTAGCCTTGAAAATTAAATTGGCTTTGAGATGTCATTCAGAGTTTAAATGGATTTGTGTCACACCTCTCCAAGTGAACAAGTCTATTCATACCTGGCATAGAATTAAAAATCATATCTCCAGAATTTGGAACCATTCCAACATAAGTTGGATCTCTCCAAGCTTCATCAGGAAGTACAAGACATTAGCTCTACTGAAAAACAATTTGAATTCACCCAATTGGCTCAATCAATCTTTAACAATTTTTCTTCATTTGTCAATCAAAAATCATTATTGTCTATATTAATCAATGTGGGAATTTGTGGAGGAATAATCTTGCTACTATTGTGCTTATTTCCAGTACTCTTCAAATCATTGAAAAATAACATCTCTCGACTAAGCACGGAATTTCATGACTTCGTATTAAAAAAAAAAAAGGGGGAGATGTTGAGAGCCAGCCTTGGAGGTCCACCTGATTGACAGGGTCCGGGTGGGCTGAAGACCCTGGACCGCAGGGTGAGCCCAGGAAGCTGAGGCTCTTCTGTCTTTCACCTTTGCTGTTTGATACCGCTGAAGAATTCTGTGCAGTCGCGGAAGAAGAAAATGGCATGTTTATGTGAAGTACTCACAGCTAACCTGGAAATATCATGGTTTATTTTTCCATTTTTTCCCACTATGCCACTTGGCCTTTTCTAACATAGGCAAGGGTTAAACTCTGAAGCACATCAAGAATGCTTTCTTTCACTTGGTTGTAAGTTACTAGATATTGCTTAAGTAATAAATGATATAAGTATATCCAATATTTATTTGATTTAGGATTATGCAATTTAGTGTTTAGACATAAGGATTTTTAGAAGCACAAGTTTATGGTAAGTTCATTATGAATTCATTATAAGTTCTAACACTTATCTAGGAGTTCATAGGTGATTTATAACACTGTTTTCACTAACTTAGGATAAACATTAATGTTAAGGTTTTTACTTAATTCAGTAGTTAAAACTCTAAGTTATCATTTATAGAGTAGGTTTTCACTAAATTCATAATATAATAATCAGACATCTTTATGACAGATCAGCTAAAACAGAAAGCAACCAGGAGGGGCCTGGGAAACATTACTAAAAGTTTCTTTTGAGTTCTCTTTAGAAACAAGCACTGCAAGATAAGAGAAAAGTAACGAGGACATCTGGACAAGGGAGGCGATCACAGGACTCTGAAGAACATAAGAGCCTAAGATGAGAATATTCCTGACACATAAAGAAATATACACTTAAAGAAACTTTCTTGAAACATTTGTAATTTGGGACATTGGACTGAGAGTGTCATTGTTGGCTTTATGAATAAGACGTTGTCTGGAGGCCTATCGGAATCTTGGTTTGTTTGCTACTAAAGCCTATGGGAATCTTGGTTTGTTTGCTACTAAGACCACTAGCTGGTAACTTTTAAAATATATGAATGTGAAAGAGTTTTCTTTGTCTTGCCCCTTCAAAAATGGTATAAAAGCTCTGTATTAACTAGCATTAAATTGTAATCTGATCAAGAGGCAGGTGTCCGTGTATATGATCTCAGTTCGTCGCCTATCCGTCTCTTCTTCGACACTTCCCACGACCCTTGCTGGGCGGGCCCTGGCACAGCAACATTCTAGTCCTCTTGAGAGTTGTAAACGGGTATCTGGTAGTACAAGTCCCTTAGGTTCCTCGGGACAACTAAGGCAAGATTCCCGGAACAAAAGAATGTTCTTGTCATATTTGGATTTAACTCTGGTCTTAAGATGAACTTGGTAATCCTTAAATTTCCGATTGTACTTTTATTTGGAGAGGGGCCAAGGGTTTTGCAGTTGCCAAATATTTAGTACGAATTATTAAAAGGTACCCAGGAATCATGGATTACACATCCCTAGGAAACATCTGGGCATCTGAATTTTTGTATACAGAGTTTTGGAATCCACATAGACAGGGAAAATCAAGGCATCTTGTTGAGATCGGAAAGTGAATCCAGTTCTTGGAGTTCTCAATCGCCTAAATCCCCAAGGTCTCTTGATAAGGTTTAATCAGCAATCTGGGCTTCTATGTCGCCATATTTTTAGTGTGTCTTTTGAAAAGGGAACCAGGAATCGGGTTCCAATTCCAAAAGGACTTTATGTGAGTCTTTCTCTTGATATCCAAGCAACTGGAATTCTAGTTCACCAGGAAATGTCTCGGCATCTTGCAGAGAATGAAGCAGGAATTTCAGTAATGGGAGTCCTCATATACAGAACACTACACGACCTGTTGCTACGGAAGAACACGGAATCTTGGTTACACGAGTCCTCCATCCCAAAAACCTACAGAGCATCTAGCTAAGAGATAAACACCAATCAGGTTTTGGGAGTAGGAATCTGGATAATGGGTGTCCTCATATACAGAAAAGTGCACAGTCTATTGCTAAGGAAGTATAAGCAATGTGGTTTACACGTGTCCTCAATCCCCAAAAAAACTTCAGGGTGTCTTGCTAAGGGCTAAACACAAATTTGGGGTTTTGAAGCATAATCTAGGGAAATGAAATTCTCATATACAGGCAACTGCACGAACATTTCCTAAGATAGAATAAGGAATCTGGGTGACATGTGTTTTCAATCCACAAAAAACTACACGGTGTCTTCCTAAGGTCTAAACAAGCATCAGGGTTTCAACGCATGTATCTGGGAAAGGGAGTACTCATATTCAGGCAACTGCACAGCTGTTGCTAAAAATAAGGAATCTGGGTTATACAAGTCCTCAGTCCTGAAAATCTACAGGGCATCTTGCTGATGGCTAAAGAAGAATCAGGGATTCGAGGCATGAATGTGGGTAATAGCAGTCCTCATATACAGGAAACTACATGGCCTCTTGCTAAGAAAAAAGAAGAAATCTGTTTTTTACGGTTCCTCTATCAAAAAATCTACATGGCGTCTTACTAAGGGCTAAACAAGAATCAGGGTTTTGAAACAGGAATCTAGGGAAAGAGCGTCCTCATATACAGGACACTACATGGCCTCTAACTAAGGAAGAATAAAGAATCATTGTTGTACGAGTCCTCAATCCAAAAAATTCCCAGGGTGTCTGCTATGGGACAAACAAGAAACAGGGCTTCGAGCTCCACAAATATTAGGGAGCAATGTAGCATGCGGATATTACGAATCGGTCATTTCAGGACTCCAGCAACATTATGGTCCTCTTGAAAGTTGTAAACGGGTATCGGGCACTCCAAGTCCGTTAGGTTCCTCAGAACAACTATAGCCAGATTCCAGGACAAAAAGAATCTTCTTGCCATATTTGGATGTAACTCTGTGTTGGGAGCCGGCCACAGAGGCCCACTGAGCGTAAGGTATCAGGGAGGGTCGTGGACCTCGAGACCGCTAGGACGTGTTCGGGAGCCGTAGACCCCATTTTCCTCCCCCTTTTGCCATGCAGCACAAATAACCTAAAGGAACTCTGCTGGCCTAAGCTGAAGGCTCTGTGACTGTGAAAGGCATGGCTCACTCTAGAAACCCATTGTTCCTGTTTCCCATAAACTGCGGTTTCGGCTTAGGTATTAGATATAATTCAAACTCAGGTCACATTTGGGAGCCTTTTATACGGTACAAGCTTCTTTATAAGATTTAAAAGAATATTTGTAGAATTAGTATATACTTATGGAGAGCTGTTTTCAGTTTTTCAATGGTATAGATGATTATCGAGAGTGGCCCAGCACAGAGTTTGGGCTGGGCCACATTCCTGAGAGCCCAGTATGTACTTTGGACTGGGCTGCATTCTTTTAGGCCAGTTTTAGCTACAGTTAGTGTAAGGTCTTTTTTCTACCTGTTATAGAAATTGAATTTATTTTATTCATAGAAGGTATTGTAGAATAGGTCATGCTACGAATCATGTTAGTTCAAACATAATCAATCATAATATTTTTAGGTTTAATAAGAATATAGTTAACTTTAAGAATTTTCATCGTCTCCACTTTCTACTATCGAAGTTTTTGCCTTAGTACATTTACAATTTACATTTAGGTTTTAGAAGCTTTGCTGCTGCTAATCAACTTTATATATTAGAATTAAGAATTGGAAAACTTTCATAGAAATTAGGATAGACATATAAGACTATGGAATAGCCATTTTGTTAAGAGATTGTAGTTTATTGTTCCAAAAGGTGGCCCACCGTGGACCTTGGACTGGGCCACATCCTGTAATGCCCAGTGTGATCTTTGGACTGGGCCACATTCTTTAGGAAATTGGCTTAAGCTATAATTAAGAGCTTCCGTAGCATTGGATAAGTGGTAGAGTTTAATTTAGTCGTCATAGGTATTGAGTGAACTTTAGAAGTTATTGATTATCAGAACATCATTAGACTAGTAAGGATTGTTACACTGCTTTTGAAGAACATTAACTAGCAAAGGGAACAATGAGACAATCTTGGGGTTTGTTCCTCCTCACACCTAAGCATCTGGTGGGTGGGGAATGTCCCCCCACACCTGGCTTTGTGTTCACGTGAAAAACTTGTGAGACTGCCTGTCTAAAATTTGGAGATAAAAACCTGCTGTAACTTTCAATAAACGGCTTCTGCTCATTTCACTGAACAGTTGTCCACTTTCTTTCTTTCTCTTTCTTCCTCTTTATATCTATTCTTCCATCTTTCTTTCTTTTAATATCTATCCCTACAGATTCGCCGACGCAACCACATTTTCCAAGGGACTTCCCAAAACTTGCAGCGGCTGGCCCCCTGCAACTCTGGTCTTAAGGTGAACCCTGTAATCCTTCACCTTCCATTACTCTTTTTATTTTCAGACGAGACAAGAGTTTTGCAGTTGCCAAATGTTTAGTACGTATTTTTAAAGGTAACCAGGAATCATGGATTCCACGTCCATAGAAAACTTCTGAACATCTGTCTTTTTGTATACAGAGTTTGGAATCCGCATCAACAGGGAAGATCAGGGCATCTTGCTGAGAACAAAAAGGAAATCCGGTTCTAGGAGTTCTCATTAACCGGAATCTACAGGGCCTCTTGATAAGGTTTAATCAGCAATCTGGGCTTCTGGGTTCCTACATTTTTCAGAGCTACTTGCTCTGTTGATATGCTAAATCTGTCATTGCAGATCCACAGGAACTTTCTGGTCCTCTTGTTAGTTGTAATCAAGGATCTGGCCTTGCAAATCCTTTTGTGTCCTAGGAACATCTATGACCATAATCATGTTCCCCAGAATCAAAAGGCATATTGGTACAAAATCCACCGATTCAGGTGACCTCAAACTACAGAAAATTCTTGTGGGCGGACAGGTGGGAATTGGGATGTTGGGTTTAGAATATTCCATATTTTGGGGAGGTTCTGTGAAGGGGAACCAGGAATCTTGGATTCCAGTTCCCAAAGAACATTATGGGGGTCTTTCTCTTGATATCCAAACAACTGGAATTCTTGGTCACCAGGAACTGTCTCGGCATCCCAAAGAGTGAAGCGGGAAGCTGGGTAATGGGAGTCAACATATATAGGAAAGTACACGTCATATTGCTAAGGAAGTATAAGGAATCTTGGTTACATGAGTCCTCAATCCCAAAAACTACAGGCTGTCTTCCTCAGAGGTAACCATGAACCAGGTTTTTGAAGTAGGAATCTGGGTAATGGGAGTCCTCACATACAGGAAACTTCACTGCCTATTGTGAGGTAAGAATAAGGAATCTGCGTTACTCGTGTCCTCAATCCCAAAAAAACTTCAGGTCGTCTTGCTATGGGATAAACACGAATCCGGGTGTTTTAAGCATGAATCTGGGGAAATGCAGTCCTTATATAAAGGCAACTACATGACCTTTTGCTAAGAAAGAATAAGGAATCTGGTTTAAATGAGTCTCAATCCCAAAAATCTACAGGGCATCTTGAAAAGGGCTAAAAAAGAATCAGAGTTTCGAAGCAGGATCTATGTAATGAGAGTCCTAATATACAGGAAAACACACGGCCCCTTGTCCAGGAAGAAAAAGAATCGGGGTTATAGCAGTCCTCAGTCCTAAAAATCAACAGGCCATCTGCTGTTATCTAAACAAGAATCAGGGTTTAGAAGCTGCAATATAGGTGATAGCAGTCCTCATATACAGAATCTACATGATTTCTTTCTAAGGAGAATTAAGAAACCTGTTTTACACAGTTCCCCTGTCACAGTATCTACATGACATCTTGCTAAGAGCTAAACAAGAATTAGGGATTCCAAACAGGATTCTGGGGAGAGGGAGTAATCATATACAGGACACTACATGGCCCCTGATAAGGAAGACTAAGGAATCTGTGATACACAAGTCCAAATCCGAAAAATTCTCAGGGTGTCTTGCCATGGGATAAACAAGAATCAGGGTTTGAGCTCGTCTCATGTTTTGGAGATATTTGGCTTGTGGGTAATATGAATCAGTCGTTTCAGGACTCCAGCAACATTCTGGTCCTCTTGATATTGCAAACGGGTGTCTGGTAGTACAAGTCCATTAGGATCCTCGGGACATCTAAGGTTAGATTCCCGGAACAAAAGTATCTTCTTGCCATATTTGGATGTAAATCTGGTCTTAAGATGAACTTGGTAATCCTTAAATTTCCGATTGTACTTTTATTTTGAGAAGGGCCAAGGGTTTTGCAGTTGCCAAATATTTAGTACGAATTATTAAAATGTAACCAGTAATCATGGATTCCACGTCCCTTGGAAACATCTGGGCATCTGCATTTTTGTATACAGAGTTTGGATTCCATATAGACAGGGAAAATCAGGGCATCTTGCTGAGATCGGAAAATGAATCCGGTTCTTGGAGTTCACAATCGCCTAAATCTACAAGGTCTTGTTAAATTTTAATGAGCAATCTGGGCTTCTATGTTGACATATTTTTAGTATATCTTTTGAAAAGGGGAACAGGAATCTTGGGTTCCAATTCCACAAGAACTTTATGGATGCCTTTCTATTGATATCCAAGCAACTGTAATTCTAGGTCACCAGAAAATGTCTCGGCGTCTTGCTGAGAATGAAGCAGGAATTTCAGTAATGGGAGTTCTCATAAACAGAAAACTACACGACCTGATACTTCGGAAGAATAAGGAATCTTGGTTAAACGAGTCCCCCATCCTCAAAACCTACAGAGTCTTTCCAAGAGATAACCACCAATCAGGTTTTGGGAGTAGGAATCTGGATTATGGGGGTCCTCATATACAGGAAAGTGCACTGTCTATTGCTAAGGAAGTATAAGGAATCTGGTTTACACCTGTCCTCGATCCCAAAAACATCTTCACGGTGTCTTGCTAAGGGCTAAAGACGAATTTGGATTTTTGAAGCATAATCTAGGGAAATGAAATCCTCATATACAGGCAACTGCACGGACATTTCCTAAGAAAGAATAAGGAATCTGGGTGACATGTGTTCTCAATCCCCAAAAAACTACACGGAGTCTTCCTATGGTCTAAACAAGCATCAGGGTTTCGATGCATGTATCTGGGAAAGGGAGTACTCATATTCAGGCAACTGCACTGCTGTTGCTAAAAATAAGGAACCTGGGTTATACAAGTCCTCAGTCCTGAAAATCTACAGGACATCTTGCTGATGGCTAATGAAGAATCAGGGATTCGAGGCATGAATGTGGGTAATAGCAATCCTCATATACAGGAAACTATATGGCCTCTTGCTAAGAAAAAAGAAGAAATCTGTTTCACACGGATCCTCTTTCAAAAAAATCTACATGGCGTCTTAGTAAGCGCTAAACAAGAATCAGGGTTTCGAAACAGAAATCTAGGGAAAGAGAGTCCTCAAATACAGGACACTACATGGCCTCTAACTAAGGAAGAATAAAGAATCTTTGCTGTACGAGTCCTCAATCCCAAAAATTCCCAGGGTGTCTGTTACGGGACAAAGAAGAAACAGGGCTTCGAGCTCCCCAAATGTTTCGAAGCAATGTAGCATGCGGATATTACGAATCGGTCATTTCAGGACTCCAGCAACATTCTGGTTATCTTGAAAGTTGTAAATGGGTATCGGGCACTCCAAGTTCGTTAGATTTCTCGGAACAACTAAGACCATATTCCAGGACAAAACGAATTTTCTTGCCATATTTGGAAGTAACTCTGGTCTTAAGGTGAACCCTGTAATGCTTCAACTTCCGTTTATCTTTTTATTTTGAGAGGGGACAAGGGTTTTGCAATTGCAAAATGTTTAGTACGTATTTTTAAAGGTAACGCAAAATCATGGATTCCACATCCCTAGGAAACTTCTGGGCATCTGTCTTTTTGTATACAGAGTTTGGAATCCTCATTGACAGGGAAAATCAGGGCATTTTGCTGAGAACGAAAAGGAAATCCGGTTCTAGGAGTTCTCATTAACTGGAATCTACAGGGCCTCTTGATAAGGTTTAATCAGCAATCTGGGCTTCTGGGACCCTAATTTTTCAGAGCTACTGGCTCCGTGGATACTCTAATCTGTCATTACAGATCCACAAGAAATTTCTTGTCCTCTTTTTAGTTGTAATAAAGGATCAGGTCCTACAAACCCTTTTGTGTCCTAGGAACATCTACGACCATAATCATTTTCCCCAGAATCAAGTCATATTGGTACAAAATCCCTCGATAGAGGTGACCTCAAACTACTGAAAATTCTTGTGGGCGGGCGGGCCAGAATTGGGATGTTGGGTTTTGAAGATTCCTCATTTTGGGGAGGTCATGCTAATGGGAACCAGGAATCTTGGATTCCAGATCCCAAAGAATATTATGGGAGT
Source organism: Carlito syrichta (assembly GCF_000164805.1). Taxonomy (NCBI): domain Eukaryota; kingdom Metazoa; phylum Chordata; class Mammalia; order Primates; family Tarsiidae; genus Carlito; species Carlito syrichta. The sequence goes on along the minus strand of NW_007259074.1, from coordinate 199 downwards.
CTTTCTCTTGATATCCAAACAGCTGAATTTCTCAGTCATGAGGAACTGTCTCGGCATCCTGCAGAGTGAAGCGGGAAGTTGGGTAATGGGATTCGTCATATACAGGAAACTACACGACATATTGCTAAGGAAGTATAAGGAATCTTGGTTACATGAGTCCTCAATCCCAAAAACTACAGGCCGTCTTCCTAAGAGGTAA
>NW_007259073.1:0-9719 GCF_000164805.1 Carlito syrichta | reverse complement strand
TGACCCAGACCCCCTCCTCCCCAACAATCCTCTGAATGTCAGGCCCACACAGCTGGGCCACAACTGAGAGGGACAAACCAGCAGGAGCCCGGAAGTCAGTCACGATAGGAGAATTCCATTCTAGGATAGGCCTGGCTGGGGCACCCCCAGTCCCTGCAAGTACATACCTGGGGAAGAGACAATCCCATCCCTCCCCAACAGAGGAGACGGAGGGGAGGACTGCAGCTCCACCCAGCTCCACTGCCCCTCCTCACTCCCTGCTTCGGAGCCTGGGGAGAGAGTGAAAGAGGTGGCTCTGCAGGAGAGACCCAATTAGAGGAACAATTACAGAGTCTGCCACAAGAGGGCAGGGTTTTTTGGTTTTTTTTTTTTTTAATTTTCGTACTCATCATTATGTTTCTTGTTATAGTCCAGCTTCTTATTTAAGTTGCTTGGAATCCATTTTATTTTTTTCTGAAGCCCACTGACTTCCAAGTTACTTTTATTTGGATCATAATTCTGTATCACCTTTAATATATCCTGGAAGCTTTCAATGCTTTCATTTCTTTCTTCCTTTTTCCCTTCATACTATCCATGCATCCTGTGCTCTCTCAGTCTAAGGGGCTTCTAATGTCTTTGTCATCATGTGTAGTCTGAATCCCTTCCTCCCCTGAAGCCCAGTCTTTCCCTGGAAAGGAGCCTGGCTGCTATCTGCTCTGACTGCTTTCCAACGCATCTTGCCCAGTTCTTATACTAAAAATTCTCCGTGCTGTTTTCCTGAACTAAAGCCATTGTTTTCTGGATCCTATGTCTACATCCCTGTGTTCTGGAGCATATCCTTAAGTAACTGCCTAAAAACTGATGGCACAAGAGAAGTATAGGAGGGTAAATTTTTTGTATCTTTGCATGTCTGGAAATATCCTTGCTGTGCCTTCATGGTAGATTTAGAGTTTGGCTATATATATAGCATTCTAGATTGAAAACAAAATAAATCAGTCACAGACTTTTTAAAAAAAATTCAAAAATTTTGGACTGTTCATCTATTTTTTAAATATGTCTCCTTTGCTTATGAATGTGTATGTGAGGGTTTGATCTGCTCCCCCACAAATATTTGTTCTTTTTTTTTTTCGTTTCCTTCTTTTATTTGTCATTTTGTGTTTATGTGTGTATATGAATGATTGAGTGTTCATCTTTCAATTGTCATTTTGTGTTTATGTGTGTATGTGATGATTGAGTGTTCATCTTTCAATTTTATGTGTGTATGTGAATGATTGAGTGTTCATCTTTCAACTTTGTTGTTATTGTTGGTTTGTTTTTGCTCTTTTGTTCTTCTGTGGTTTTTTATTTTCATTTTTTATAGTTTAAGGTGTGTGTCAATATATGTGTGAGGTTTGACCTGAATTCCAATTTATCCCCACTTCAGCTTTTTCTGTTTTTCTTGTCTATTCACTTTATGCTAGGCATCTGTGTGTGTGTGTTTAGTGGCACACATACCACAATAAGTGACCTTTGTAATTTGCAAGTAGTTTCTGAATCCTAGCACCCCATTGCCTACTTTATTCAAATTTTTAAAACTACAAGAGACAGCAAAGCTTCACATCCACCATCCTATTCAGGAAAGAAGAGAGGACTGAGCAAACATCAGAAGGGAAAGCCTTTCCCACTGACACTGAATAACAGAACTAAAGAGAAAAACAAGAGATCTGTCACAAATGAGGAAAAACCAAAGGAAAACCTCAGGCCATTTCAAGTGTACCAAAGACAAACTCCTGAAAAAACAGACCTCAGTGGTGTCCAAAAAATGGAAATCACCAACGACTGGCCCCAGAACATGACAAGGATTAGGGAATGGGTGGAAAGAGTGAATGAAACTCAAGAAAGACAGAATGCAACACTGAAAGAACTTGTAACAGATTTTGGCAATAAAAAATTTCATCCAGGAAATAAATAACAAGCTGACAAGCATGGGAAACAGATTTAATCTAGGTGAGGAAAGAATCTCAGAACTTGAAGATCAGAACATGGAATTAACATGATCTGTAAAAAACATAGAAAGAAGACTCAGAAAGAAAGAACAAAGCCTACAAGAGATGCGTGATTATATCAAGAGGCTGAACCTACACCTGATTGGTATCCCAGAAGAAGAAAGGGAAATGGAGAACAATTGAAGCAAGAATTCCAGGAAGTAATCCAAGTAAACTTTACCCATCTCACAAGAGATGTGACAAGCCAAGCACAAGAGATACAGAGAATCCCCACAAGACATCAAATGAGAAGACCAACCCCTAGACACATAGTAATTCACCTACACAAAGTAGGGAGAAAAGAAAAAATCCTAAAGGTAGCAAGAGAGAAAGGTCAGACTACCTACCGGGAAAAACCAATCAGAATAGCAGCAGACCTATCAGCAAAAATACTACAAGAAAGGACTGGAGCCCTATATTCAAAGTCCTCAAAGATAAACAATTTATTTATTTATTGTTATTTTATTTTATTTTTTTTGAGTTGGAGTCTCATTCTGCTGCCCAGACTGGAGTGCAGTGGCCGCTCCCAGTCACAGCAGCCTTGCCTGCTGGGCTCCAGCGATCCTTCCTCCTCAGCCTTCCGAGTAGCTGGAATTACAGGCACGTGCTACCACGCCCGGCTGATTTTTTGATTTAATGTAGAGATGAGGTCTCGCTGCCCAGGCGGGTCTCGAACCCACGGGCTCAGGCAATCCACTCACCTCAGCCTCCCAAAGGCGCGGGATTACAGACTGAGCCACCGAGCCCAGCTAAGATAAACAATTTCAAGCAAGAATTTCCTATTCAGCCAAGCTCAGCTTCATCACTGATGGAGAATTAAAATCTTTCCCAGACATCCAATCACTAAGAGATTATACACCTTCCAGATCAGCTCTACAGGAGACACTTAAAAAGGTAATAAGCACAGAAGAAAGAAAAAAAGGAATGACCACACACTTCCCAAGAGAACAGCAGAGCACAGAATCAACAGTGAATACAGTGCAAGAAGAAACTTGAAAACTCACACATACATTAACCCCAAAGCCAAAAGAAAACAAGCAAAGAAAAAACTTTATAAGAACCTCATGACAGAATAAACAATCACATTTCAATAATTAGCCTGAATGTGAATGGAATAAATGCACCACTGAAAAGACACAGAATGGCAAACTGGATAAGAAACCATGACCCAATAATTTGCTGGATCCAGGAGACTCATCTCACAAGGGACACTCAGAGACTCAAAGTTAAAGGATGGAAAACAAGTTTCCAGCAAATGGATCATAAAAAAAGGCAGGAGTTGCAATCTTAATATCAGTCAAAACAACCTCTAAGTTATCAAAAATTTAAAAAGATCCAAAAGGACACTATATAATGATAAAAGGTTCAATCCATCAACAAAAAATATCCATTCTAAACTTACATGCACCCAACACAGGAGCACCAGCATTTATAAAGCAACTACAAAGTAAACTAAAAAAAGACATCAACTGTAACACTATTATAGCCAGGGACTTAAATACCCCACTAACATCCCTAGATAGATCACAGAGGTTAAAAATCAGCAAAGAGATCCAGAACCTAAACTTGACACTCGACCAAATGAACTTAACAGATACCTACAGATTATACCACCTAACAACCACAGAATATACATTCTACTCATCACCACATGGAATGTACTCCAAGATCAGTTATATCCTTGGCCAGAAACAAATTCCATAAGTTTGAAACCTTGCATGCACACTCTCAGACCACAGTAGAATAAAAATAAATATCAACACCAACAAAATTTCCCCAAAGTCCACAAAGATATAGACAGTAGACAGCATGATGCTGAACAATTACTGGGTAAACACTAAAATCAAAGCAGAAATTAAAAGATTCCTGGAAACAAATGAAAATGAAGAAACATCTTACCAAAACCTCTGGGATACCATGAAAGCTCTTCTTAAAAGGGGATTTTTATCTCAGTGAGCACACATCAAGAAAATAGAAAGATCACAAGTGGAGAGCATAACAAATTACCTAAGACAGCTGGAAAGAGAAGACAACCAAAACCCCAACTTTAACAGAAGAATCCAAATCACAAAAATAAGAGCCCAAATATGGAACATAGAAGGCAAAAATATCATAGGAAACATCAACAAAACAAAAAGCTGGTTCTTTGAAAGAGTTAACAAGATAGAATGACCCCTAGGAAGAATGACCAAGAAAAAGAGACAAAGAGCCCAAATAAACACAATCAGAAATACAAAAGATAAAATTACAACTGACACTGAAGAAATACAAAATATTATCAGATATTACTATGTGCACCTATATGGAAGCAAACTTGATAATCTAAATGAAATGGAGGACTTTCTGACATCACATGATCTCCCCAGGTTGAAACAAGAAGACACTGAGACACTAAATAGACCAACAACAACCTAGGAAATTGACTCTGTCATACAAAAACTACCTACAAAAAAAGTCCTGGACTGGATGACTTTCCAGCAGAATTCTATGAAACGTACAAGAAGGAGCTGATACCAATCATTTTGACGGTATTCCAGGCAATCAAAAAGGATGGAATTCTCCCCAAATCATTTTAAGAAACTAACATCACACTGATACCCAAACTGGGTAAAAATCCAACAAAAAAGAGAACTACAGGCCAATATCCCTTGTGAACATAGATGCCAAAATCCTCAATAAGATTCTAGCATATCGATCCAAAACCACATCTCAGAATTCATCCACCATGACTAAGTAGGCTGCATCCCCAGGATGCAGGGCTGGTTCAACATTCGCAAGACCATAAATGTCATTAAATACATCAACAGATGTAAAAACAAGAACCACTTGATTATATCATTAGATGCAGAAAAAAACTTTTGATAAAATCCAACATCCTTTCTTGATAAAAATCCTCAAACACCTAGTTATAGAAGGAATATACCTCAAAATAGCAAGTACCATCTACAATAAACCCACAGCTAACATACTGAAAAATGGAGAGAAACTAGTAACATTTCCCCTAAAAAATGGAATAAGACAAAGCTGCCCACTCTCACTCCTCTTGTTCAACATTGTGTTGGAAGTCCCAGCTTGGGCAATTAGACAAGAGAAGGATATCTGGGGTATCCAAATAGGAAAAGAGGAAGCCAATTTATCCCTTTTTGCTGGTGATATGATCCTATATCATGAAAATCCAAGAGAATCTGTCAACTACCTGCTTGCAATGATAAAGGACTTTGGCAAAGCCTCAGGGTACCAAATAAATGTGCAAAAGACAGTTGCATTCCTATATACCAACAACAAGCACGCAAAGACCCAAATTAAAAGCACAACCCCTTTCACAATAGCCACACAAAAAATAAAATACCTAGGTGTCTTCCTAACCAGAGAAATGGAAGACCTTTACAATGGGAACTACAAAACACTGCTCAAAGAAATCCAAGAAGATACAAACAAATGGAAAAATATTCCATGCTCATGGATAGGAAGAATCAACATTGTTAAAATGTCATCCTACCAAAGGAATTCTACGGATTCAATGCAATACCCATTAAATTACCAACATCATTCTTCTCAGACTTGGGAATGACAATACAGAAATCCGTATGGAAACATAAATGACCACAAATAGCCAAAATAATCATCAGCACAAGAGACAAAGCAGGAGGTATCACACTTCCAGACTTCAAACTTTACTGTAAGGTTACAGGAATCAAAACAACCTGGTATTGGTACAAGAATAGGCACACAGACTAATGGAACAGAATTGAGATTCCAGAAGCAAAGCCTCAATTTCTCAACCAACTCATCTTTGACAAAGCCTCCAACAACAACCACTGGGGAGAGGAGAATCTATTCAGTAAATGGTGCTAGGAAAACTGGCTGATCACATGCAGAAGATTGAAACAGGGCCCCTACCTATCACCATACACAAAAATTAACTTAAATGGATCAAAGACATATATGTAAAATCTCAAACTATAAGAATCTTAGAAAACGCAGGATACATCCTTATAGCAATTGGAACTGGCAACCAATTCCTATTCAGAACTCTAAATCCCCATACCTTAAGAAATAAGATAGACAAGTGGGACATCATCAAACTAACAAGCTTCTGCAAAGCAAAAGAAACCATCAAGAGAGAAGGGAGACAGCCCACAGAATGGGAAAAAATATTTGCCACCTGTATATTTGACAAAGGCCTAACATTAGGTTCTACAAGGAACTCAAACATGCTGAAACCGTGTTTATTCAACATAGTACTGGGAGCCCTACCCAGAGCAGTCAAGAAATGGAAAGAAATAAAAGGCATTCAAATTGAAAAAGAGGAAGCCAAATTATTTCATTTCACTGATATTTCATATTATACCTAGAAAGCTTTTAACACTCTTTCAAAAGACTGATAAATGAGTTTGCCTCATCTCTGCAATAAATAAAAATTAGCCAGGTGTGACAGTGCATGCCTGTAGTTCCAGTTACTTAGAAGGCTGAGGAGGAAGGATCACCGGAGCCCAGTAGTTCGAGGCTGCAGTGGCCAGGAACGTGCCACTGCACTACAGTCAGAGCGACGGAGTGAGACTCAAACTCAAAAAAAAAAAAGAAAAGAAAGAAAGAAAAAAGATGCAAAATCAATGTAGAAAATTTAGTAGCATTTCTATAAACCATTAACATTCAAACTAAGAAACAAATCAAGAACACAATCCTGTTGATGATAGCCACACTGAAAAAGTACCTAGAAATATATTTGCCCAAGAAGGTGAAAGATTTCTACAAGAAGAATTATAAAACACTAATGAAAAATTATAGATGACACAAACAAGTGGAAAAACATCTCATAGTCGTAGACTGTAAAAATGAATATGATTAAAATGACCATACTGGCTCAAAGTACTATATAGATTCAACACAATTCCTGTCAAATTACCAATGTCATTTTTCACATTAGACAAAACAATTCTAAAATTCATATGGAACCAAAAAAGAACCTGAATAGCCAAAGCAATCCTAAGGGGGGAAAAAAAAGATGCAGGTATTACATTACCTGTCTTCAAATTATAATACAAAGTTATAGTTACCCAAACAGCATGGTACTATTACAAAAACGGACACACAAATCATTGAAACAAAATAGAGATCCATAAATAAAATCACATACTTACAACCAACTGATCTTCAACAAAGTCTACAAAAATATGCAATGAATAGACACTTCTAAAAAAGACAAGCAAGTAGCCAGCAAACATGAAGAAATGCTCAACGTCCCTAATCATCATCAAAAAAAGCAAATCAAAATCACAATGAGATACCATTTCTTACCAGTCAGAATGGCTGTTATTAAAAAGTCAAAACAAAACAAAACAGATATTGTTGAGAACACAGAGAAAAGGGAACACTTATACACTGATGGTGGGGATGTGAATTAGTGCACCCTCTGTGGAGAGCAATATGAGATTTCCCAAAGGACTAAAAATAGAACTAGCATTCGACTCAACACCCCCACTACTAGTTATACACCCAAAGGAAAAGACATCCTTTTATCAAAATGACACCTGTATGTTTATCACAGCACTATTCACAATAGCATCATGGAATCAATCTAAGTGTCCATCAATAGTGGATTGGATAAAGAAAATGCAGTACATATACACCATGGAATACCGTGCTGCCACAAAAAGAACAAAGTCATGTTCTTTGCAGCAGCATAGATGGAACTGGAGGTCATTATCCTGAGTGAGATAACTCAGAAGATCAAATACCGCATGTTCCCAGTTATAAGTGGGAGCTAAACAATCAGTACACATACACATAATGATGGAAATAACAGACACTTGGGGACTTCAAGAGGGGAAAAGTGAGAGGAGGGCGAAGCTTGAAAAACTGTCTTTTGACTACCATATTCACTGTTTGTGTGACGGGTTCACCAAAGACCCAAACCTCAGTACTATGCAATACACCCATGTAACAAAACTTGCACATGCACCTCTTGAATCTAAAATAAAATAATTATTAGAAAATAAGACCAAGGTTCAGGCCAGTTAAAGGATTGGTCCAAAAGTAGCCCTGGCAGTCAGTGGAAGGATTGGGCTTAGGTCTTCTATCAGAGTGATATTGATGCTGATTCTTTGCGCATACTCCAAAAGGTAAAGCTTTTATTATACAATTTTTAATATACAATTTGAATGTTGAATTTCATAGATGCAGCGTATCTAGAACTTGGTCATGTAAATAATAATCCATTAGAGTAAGCCTCAAACAATTTTTTTGTATAACAATTAACATGGGCTTCTTTACTTACTGGGTAACTAACAGTAAAGTTAACAAATGAAGCTAACAGACTGCAAACTTGTGATCCCTTCAGGGAAGAAAGGAAGTGACAGCTACTCTGAATATTATGAATATGAATAGAGAGATATGTGAAATAATATGTAACAGTATGAATGCTGCTATTTTGGCAAATCTGTGCACTTCATGATCATAAGGCCAAAGATCATGTTTCTGTAAATATTAGGGCACACGGTAAATTCAGACTTTTTCAGGGAAAGCAGTAGCCTGTCTGATATATTTAGACCTTCCTACTGCCAGAGAGTGTGTTAAAGTGAGAAGTATCACAATATTTAAGATGTTGTATTTGCTTAGTTATTTGGAAAGCATAAATTACATGTTTTGTTTCTGACTTTTTTTCCCCTCTCTTCTCCCTCTTTCTTACTCCTTGAAGAATATCAATTGCTTTTAAACTCTGAAAATAAACAAAATTTGGAGAAGGACTTAAAATAATATTTGAAGAAGGAAGGGATATGTGACCTCTTTGAAACAAGTTATATTCTCAACTTAGATCAATTCTCAACGTAGATCAATTGTACAAGATTGCTTTCAGTTACTAACTTAGAAAATACAAGGTAAGGGGAGGAAGAATTTAATTTTTAAAAAATATTCATTAGAGTGTTTTGAATTGAATTACATTTATTCCAGTACAGTAAAATAAAAATTAGCATGTATTGGTTAACTACAAATAAAATATCAGATTTTTTTCATCTTTTTCAGATGTTATGTGACTTCATTTAAATTTGGAATATGCCCATATAGTGTTACACTTATTGATGAGAAAGAGTGAAAAACAAAAAAATTAACTTTTCCTGAGGTCTCTTCCCATTCCTGTCATCATTCAAGTTTCAGCTGGCTCTGACGTTTAGTAATCTTTTATTTTGTGCTCAATTAACTATACACTCACCGTTTATGATGAACATCTTTTATTTCTGTCTGCCTAAATATGCTTTGCCATCTGTTTTGATGAGAGCACCCCAAAATTCCTTTGGGTATCTATGCCTCTCCCTATTTTAACCTGTGTCGTCTGAGTGGGAGGCTGGTCCTCTCACCCTCAGATATACAGTTTTATGGGTAAGCAAATTATACTCAATGGATCAGCTTTTTAGTTCTCTTCTTCTGTGGGAATGAGCCCTTGGTTCAAGTATGTATACTGAGACTCAGCTCTAAAACTTTTCTGTAATTACTGTTTAAAGAACAATTATTTTGCATTGTGTTTGCTAAGCCTGAGGTTACTACTGGTCAATCTTGCCATTACACAGACTGATTCTGCTTAACAAAGGGTCAAAATAGAGAAGTACAGGGTCAAAAGATGAAAATATACTGCTGCTGGCATACTTTGAGCTCTATGATTCAAACATGACTGACACTATCACAATCTTATTACCATAAACTAATACATATTTTCCTTGG